>NC_073691.1:120792973-120810473 GCF_029784155.1 Uranotaenia lowii
GATATAAGAGGATTTTTGGGAACGATAAAAAAATGGGTGTGATTAAAAAAAAAGATCACGACCTCCATTCAGCAGGGGGTGGAAGGAAGGACAGGAGGGCTCTCTTATCAGTTTTTTTTGCATAAATCTACAACATATCAAGCGAACTCAACCATATTTTTTAAGTTAGATTAATTGCATACAATTATTTTGAGACCCTCCTTTTTTAGAGCGGATTAAAATTATCAGATCTTTAACACCAATTTATAGATCAAGATTCAGAAAATAATTTTAAGTTATTATTGTGTTGCAATTCGAAACTCCAGCTGCAGCTCTCATTTATAGCGATTGCTTATTAATGATGTTATAATTTGATTTAAAATTATGCCAACAAAAAAATAAAAATTTGAATAATATTTGAAAATATCATTTGATTTTGGAAGGTGTAGCAACGCACACCGGGTCAGTTAGTCTATATATATAAAAATGAATTTCTGTCTGTCTGTCTGTCTGTTCCCTATAGACTCGGAAACTACTGAACCGATTTGCGTGAAACTTGGTAGGTGGGGGTATTGGAGGCAGGGGAAGGTTCCTATTATGGTTTGAGACCCCTCCCTTTCTCATGAAGGGGGGGAGGGGCCTTCCAAGCAAAAGTCAATTTTTCGCAAAAATCGAGAACGCATCAAGTAAATGGTATCAAATTTGACATGGGGTGGTATTTGGGAACAAGGAATGTTTCTATGAATATTAAGTACCCCTCCCTCCTCTCAATGGGGTGATAGGAAGGGGAGGGGGGGCTACCTTAGAATTTATCATACAACTCGAAAACTAATCAAGATATTGGAACCAAATTTGGCATGGGAAGGTATTTGGATACGAAAAATAATTCAATGGTTATTCGAGACCCCTCTCTCTTTCCAGTAGAAAGGGGGAGGGCTTTTTTCATAATTTTTTACATAACTCAAAAACTAATTAAGCAAATGGAACCAAATTTAGCATGGAAGGGTATTTGGATACCAAAAATATTTCTATGATTATTTGAGACCCCTTCCTCTTTCCAGTAGGGAGATATTAAGGGGGAGGGGCCTCTTTTATAATTTTTTACATAACTCAAAAACTAATTAAGCTAATTGAACCAAATTTGGCATGGGCGGGTATTTGGGAACGTGACATGTTCTAATGATTGTTTGAGACCCCTTCCTTCTTCCAGCGGGGAGTAAGGAAAGAGGAAGGGGAGTTTCATACAATTTTTACTGCATAACTCGAGAACTTTTCTTTGTTTGTTGGCTTTTCAGTCTAATATAAATAAGAATGTAACAATATTGTTTACATTATGTCCGACGTTTCGGCCTTGGGTCTTGGCCTTCTTCAAAGGAAATCTATAATTTATTTTCGAAACATTTAAAATCTTTTCTACAAATTGTTTATCCTAAATGTTGTACTTACTATGTATCATACTGTACTGTACTAGGTGGTATCGTCTGTGCTTAAAAGCTTCTGGATGGGTTGACCTATGTGAAAATATACTGTGATTGTTTTCTGTGTTGACTTTGCTATAGGGTACGTTACCATTTTGATCGGTGATGAGAAAATTATTTTTAGAAAACTGCGTCCACTTAAAAATTAGATAATTTGCGGGAAACCTACTCTGCACTATTTTTAGTAATGGCTAACTTTTTGTTTACTTTGTGCATTGATGTATGTTTATGTGTGTGTGTGTGATGATTAGATAATATTTTCGTGTGTTTTTAACGTATAATATAAGTAATATAGGTACAAATATTCGTAGTGTGTCACTCCGTTGGTTGCAGCTACCCGGGGGATGTTGGTGTTAAAATGAGTTCTTGTTGTGACGGGTTTGTTTTGGATTGTTTCTTACTCCTGTTGGTACTCACCATGTGTATGATGTTGGTGTACATGGGATTGAACTCTTCTACATCTGAGCGGTAATTTACCGCGCTCTTTGTTGCCTTGATGTGGAAGGTTTCAAGCGTGTTGAGGCGATTTGAGTGGTAAGAACGATCCAAAACCTTTGCCTTTCCTGTATCAAACCGGTCGTCGGACATAATGTAAACAATATTGTTACATTCTTATTTATATTAGACTGAAAAGCCAACAAACAAAGAAAAGTTCAAATCCAGTCGTAAAATAACTCGAGAACTACAACAGCAAATGGAACCAAATTTGGCGTGGAACGATATTTGAGTACGAGAAATGCTTCTATGAATATATGGTATCCCTCACTCTTCCAAAGAAGTGGATGAAAAGGAGGGGAGAGGTCTTCCTTTCAATTTTCAGTATAATTGGTGAGCTGACCGAGAAAATTGAACCATATTTGGCATGTGAGGGTATTTGGAGACGAGAAATGTTTTTATAATAAATTGAAGCCCCATCTTTTCTCAGCGAAAAGATATAAAGGAGGAAAAAGGGGCTTCCATACAAATTTTTTGCATAACTTGAGAATAAATCGTGCAAATGATACCAAATTTGGCATCATAAAGTATTTGAATACGAAAAATATTTTTAGGAATATTAAGTTTTCACCCCTCCATTCAATGGAGAGAACGGAAGGGGGGATGATACTTAATTCCAAGTTTATGCATAACCCAATTAATTACAACGCAAATAAAACCAAATTTGACATGGGATGGTATTTTAATTCTAGAAATTTTCCTATGTGAAACGATTCCTTTCTTGCAGTAGGAGGATAGAATTGGGAATATAGGAAGGGAAGAGGAATGCATTTATTTTTTTTTTTTACAAAATCCGAGAAATGGACAAAACTTAACATAAAAATTCATTTTGGTATGATTCTATGATTATCTGACACACCGTCCTCCTTTCAGTGAGTAGGTACATAGGAGGAGGGAGGTGAGCCCAATACAATTTTGTTAGCATAAGTTCTCAATTTATGCTAACGAAGCCAACAAATGGAAACAAATATGGCATGGAAAGGTACTTGGTTACTGGATATGTTTCTACGATTGTTATAGACTCTTACGCTTCACAGTGTTGAGAGGGGAAGAAAGGAAGGGGATCCATATAAATTTTGTTGTAAAGCTCAAATACTTTTCAACCAATGGAAATATATAAGAGGAATTTTGGGAACGAAAAAAATGGGTATGATTATTAAAGATCCCGTCCTCCATTCAGCAGGGGGTGAAAGGGAGGATAGGGGGGCTCTCTTATCAGTTTTTAGAACATATCAACCAACCAGATTTCATAAGTTAGATTGTTTGCGTAAGATTAATTTTAGACCCTCCTTTTTCAGGGCGAAGCTTAAAGAAACAGATTAAAATTATCATGTTTTTTAAACCAATTTATCAAGATTCAGAAAATTTGTTTAAATCGTCTTTGTATTGCAATTCTAAACTCCAGCTGTAGTTCTCATTTTAAAGCGGTTGCTTATGAATTATGTTGTTATTTGATTGAAAATAATGCCAACAAAACAATAAAAATTTAAAAAGTTTCTGAAAATAACATTTGTTTTTGAAAGGTGTAGCAAAGCACACCGGGTCAGCTAGTTCTATATAAATGCAACAGAAATGTATGAGTTCGCAAATTGTGCAAAAATAATTGTGTGGAAGCCCCCCATTCCCCTTCATATTTCTCCACGGGAAGAAAGAAGGGCATAGAAACTTATCGCGCATTCAAATAGAATCATATGTCAAACTTGGTTCCATTTGCTAAATTAGCTATCTAGTTATGCTGAAAATTATAAAAGAGCTCCTTTTAATCTTCTCCATCCTCCCCTTTGAAAAAGTGAGGGGTGATAAATATTCATAAAAACATTTCTCGGACCCAAATACCCACCCATCCCAAATTTGGTTTCATTCGTTCGAATAGTTTGTCACCTGCTCCAAAAGCAGCATGTGACAGGATTTTGCTACGCAGCCTTGAAATGGGTATTATCCCCCAATGGTCCAGTAGCATAAGATAGGTTATAGGTAGATAAATAGATCGTGAATTGTACAACAGAACACTAAACAACATACACAACAGATCACGAGCAACGAGATCAATTGTGGTCAAGAATCAATTGATCATGAGCTACTTTTCCGGTTCAGGCTCAAGATATTCAATACAGAACATCCAAGCGAACTTAACCTGACAGCATGATCAAATCTGTTCGACAGAAGGGAAAAGAAGTTCTAACAGTAGACACCAACCATAAAACGAATACTCATGATCGCTGCTCTCTCATCTACCGATCGATGATCTCTAGAATACAGCATCCGAGAGTGGAGATGACTCAACAGAACAGAACACTAAGCGAAACAGAAACAGAAGAACACTAAGCGAAACGTTACCAGTTGAAGATTCAGCATCAAGGAGACCATTTGCTACCTGCACCCTAGTAGTCTCACTTTCAGCTGTTAATAAAGTATAATAAAGTATAATTCAGATAATTCTGTTCAAAGTGGAAAGATTGTTAAGTGCACGACGGGCTGATAAGCAAGCGGTTCAACTCACATCAGGTTCGTAGTGAAACTTGAAACCCGTATTGTGTCTACATAGTGCTTCTTATCAACCCACAGCCTGTATGGAGTATTGGTTCGTTTCAACAGTCGACATGCCAAAATGACGAACTAGTTAAACTGTAATGCTAGGAGTTAATGAGATCGGTTAGAAACCTAGAAACAGCTATAGTGAATCTGAACTAATGCCTAGATTGTAGGTTTATCACGCAGGCCTATTATGTTTAACCCCAATGTTGTGGTTGCCCCGGAGTGGTTGCTGCTGTGCGTCTGAGCGAAGTTGGCAAAACAGGATACATAGTGAGCGGTCCCCACTCGACTCTAGGGGCTTGACCCAGGGACTGCCTATGTTTCTATTCGCTTGATGACCAACAAAGTTGAACCGAAACCAGTCGAGGCTGGTAGGGACATCATAGAATGCATCCGGATGCAGGACTTCAAGCCGTTCGCCGAGGGATACACAAGTATACACTACACTGACACTCACACAGAATTAAGGTTAGGTAGTTATTAGAGCGGGTTGGGAAAATTGGGAAATCGGGGAAAATCTACACTTAATAGAATTACAATAGAAAATTACTGAACTAGATTTGATCGCTATATTTTTCAGGGCGTAAAGCATTGCCATGGTTCCAGCGGAAAAAATGGAACATTGTTCGGGGAGTTGGTAAGATGACTGTCTATTTTCACACGAAACACCGAAGCCCACTTAATTATTCGCTACTGACCCGTCTGTGAATATCTTCAGAAAATTTGTGTAGCGTTGTTCTAAGTGGTGTTTGAACAGCTGGACTGCAATCACTCCAACTTTGAATTGTTTTTTAATCCACCAATCTACGTTTGGATTTTCCGCGTTCCAGGGTCAAGTGCTGACTGTGATAGAAAGAGCTAATGTGGGAATCGTTTTTTCTCGTAAGCATTTCGAAAGCCTCCAGTGACCTCTTCGAGGCGGAAGTGATTAGACCATGTGGTTTTTCAAGCATGCGTATCGAATTAATTGTGAGGCGTTCAGTGAGATGAAAATTCCACGGCAGTGTTTCACTCGCAGTGTCCGCGTATGCATTGACAGAACTGGGCTGCTGCGCATAGCTCCTGCTGCGATGCATATTCCGGAGTTGTGGGCATGAACGCTTTATGTGAATTGGTAGAAAAGGCACCATCGCTATCGTATTTATACCGTTAAACATTTTCGACTCACATATGCTTTTGAACAGATTCAGGATACGGTTCCTCTGACCACCATATGGTTGGCCGCCTAAGGCACGTAGTAGATTTAACCGAGATTGCAGTGCTGTCTTAGTTTCAAATATCTGAGACGCAAAATTGAGGGTTTTAGTGAAAGTCACTCCGAGTATGCGGGCTTTTTTCACTTCAGGAACACTTTCTCCGAGGATCGTTATTTGAGGGACTGCTTTGTGTTTCCTACTGCGGCAGATGTGAATGATGTTTGACTTCTCTAATGAAATAGTAAACTTCAGCAGCCCATTCTACAGCGGAAGTAACTGCCTTTTGCAGTTTTTTCCTTAGGGTTTTGACTTGTGCACCTGATACAAGCAGGGCAATGTCGTCGGCATACACAAAGGTTTGGATCCCACGAGGAACTCTTTCGAACAGCGACTCCATTGCGATAAGAAACAGTGTTACGGCCTTGGGGGACTCCATTTTTTTGGAATTTTAATTCGGAAAAAGCTCCACCGACCGACACTTTGAATTTTCTGTTGGTGAGAAAGTCTTGCAGAAACATTTATGGTCTTCCACTGATGTCCCATTTTGCAAGGGTTGCAAGTATCGGTGCTTTTTGTGCGGTATTGTACGCTTTACTAAAGTCAAGTAAGGCTAACTCGGAGTGTTGCATTTTTTCCAAACGGATCATCTAGCGCCGCCTCCAATTCCGTGAGGTATCAAATCCTCTCCCCTTTCTGAAGGCGTATTGATTTGAGCTCCACAATTGTCGATCTTCGATCCACTGGACGAGCCTACGATTTACCATACGTTCCATAGTTTTTCCAAGGCAGTCGACGTCGGATCGTTCAATTTGTTTCATCAGGACCGGTTCATCATTTGCTATCTAGAGATATTAACCTTGAGATTGCTAGTAAAATAAAAATATGAAAATAAATTGCAACGCAACCTTAGTTTTTTTTTAGGTACAGCTATATTTCTCTTACTGATAATTATTTCAGAAAAGCCTCGTCAGCCTGCTACTGGGTTTTGCACTTTCTTCTCCTTTGGTAGAGAATCTTGAGCTATCGTTGCAACACTCTCATATGTATAAATGCCAGGGAATGCACTAAATACTTGTCGGAAGAAAATCTCCTTCGCAATGAATGTCGAATATTCTTCCAGCAGGCAACATTAGAGAGAATGTTTCTCCAAATGATCCTCGGTGAGTCAGTGGAACAGGGATGGGAAGGATTTGAGAAAATATGGTAGGATGGAAGCGAAGGGGGAATGTTTTTCTTATATGTCGTGCAGCAGAAACACCCCAGCTCTTTTTATTCCCCAGTTATATGACTCTGCTTTCTCGATGTAGTGGAGCAATATTTTCCAGCTCAAGCAGTTCTTGTTTAAAGTTCTGTTCGGAAGAAATCTTTAATGAGACTTGACCAGTTTTTTGCGCAACATTGTACACACGCTGGGCTGCCCCAGGGGTTCTCGAAAACAAAAACCGAAACTTTTCAACCGTAGAACAATGTTTCATTTCGTTTGATTCACTTTTTGAGAAGTTGTGCACGTATGTTTTGCTTCATCTAAGCTTTTTGTTAGGCTACACACTGTTATTGTTGATAAAAAATTATTATTGTTACCGAAACGATGCGATACCTTAAGATCAAGTACCAAGGGATTTTATCTTGAACAAAACATCAATTTCACATTTGCTTTTGGGTACACAATAATGATCTGGTAACGTTTTCGACTTCACAATTTGGACATTTTTAAGTGTTGTCTTGCCGGCTGAAATTCTTAATGTCAAAGAAAGGGATTTGGTTGAAATATTTGATAAGATGCTGAAAACATAATGGTTTATTCAACGTTTGATACTGCATATCATCTGAAAAGGTTTTCAACCCTCTGAATCTTCAAGACTCTAGGAAGAATGACCTTAATGGAAAAAAAAAATTCTCTAATGGAAATCAAAATTTTTTATTCAATGAGTAGTTACGTTCGCAACTTTGTTAACTTACTAGGACATAAATTTTTATTTTTAGAAGCAAATAAAAGTTTTTTCGACATGATTTGATCTCTTCAATCTGTAGACTTCTTAAAGTTTGCGTTTGATAAAAAAAGGTTTTTGCTAATCTGAATGAGTGATCTACTGATTTCTTTTCTATATTTCAATATACTTCAGATCTAAAAATTCACTGCAAAAATTGGTCTCAGGTGTGGAACGCAGAAACTTTTACATTTGCCGAATCTAAGTAGCTTTTTTCTCTTCAAATCACATCGTGGTGATCACTGGTAACTTCATAAAGTGATACATTGACTTCGGCTTGTTTTTTTTTTCTTCTCATCGTCGTTGAGCGTTGCTTTTATTATCTTTCGAAAGCTGGGATGGAAGTTGGCTGCAAACTCCAATCACTGTCATAAAGTTAGGGAACCAATGAATTTCAATAGGCAAATTTATTTCAGTAATTATGGGCACAAACAGGGCGACTTTACAAACAAACTTACTTCTTGATCATTCGATTCGGCAATGTTTTCTTTTTTCACTGTTTTACTATCTCGAGGGGTGAGTGTGAAGTTCGTCAGGAATTTGGGTGAATATTTTTTATGTCTTTGTTGGGGGGATCGAAAGATTTCCCCCAACCACTTCGCAAAGCTAGGGAGTGAAGGTCGGATGATTACAAGGAAAAAGTTT
This sequence comes from Uranotaenia lowii, assembly GCF_029784155.1. Taxonomy (NCBI): domain Eukaryota; kingdom Metazoa; phylum Arthropoda; class Insecta; order Diptera; family Culicidae; genus Uranotaenia; species Uranotaenia lowii. The sequence continues at coordinate 120,801,290 of NC_073691.1, forward strand.
TTCTCCCCTGGCGCTATTTTTGTGGCGTATTTCCTTCCTGGATGATTTGGGACGGAGAGGTGTCAGGAATGTGAGTGTGTTTGGTGAAAGTTATCACTCACTTTGCTAATGATGTAAACAAATTTGGATCGGAAAAGTGTCCCATTGGACCATTTACTCTCTATAGCTTCTTTATGGTAGAACTTTGTAATACGACATGTCTCGTTGAAGTTTCGGCGTGTAAAATTTTTGAGTTTAAGTTTGTAGGTGTTTTTTTTTCATAAAAATCGTAGACTGAACTTAATCACGAAATCAAAGATTTTTTATTTATTTCTGGAGTCTTTGAGTATTGTCATACAGACTGATTGTTTAAGATAAGCTTATAATTAAATAACATAGCAATTAAGCTAGTGACGTCACGGATTGCACATTTAAACTTAGATTTTGTAACATGATAGTCAAACAAGTTAGAAACAGCATTGAAAACTTCACAGAATCGAAACAATCAAACCTCTTTTCAAAATTTATTTGATGTGACTTAAACAATTTTGACGGATTATTGCCTGAAAAATATAGTTTTTTCACCCCTTTTACATTTTTTGTGGCCAGGATCTTAAAAAAATACACTGAGTGATTTTTTTTTGCATTTCTAGCGTAACATTTCAAAAGGGCGAAACTGCCAAATGTAAACAAATCGAGTTAACGGTCATTCTGGATGTACGCGGTTGCCTTTTACCTAATAAACGCAGTTTCATCTTAAAATCGCTTAAAACTTTCAAAAACTTGATAAAATTCAATTGGGCGAAACTTCATGTTGATGCATTTTCGTTGGAACGTGAAGTTACGCCTATTCAAAATAGGGTTAATTTTTCTATTCGGTTAGGGCCAATAGCATAACTGAGTTGACCGTGTGTGACAACCCAGCAAACATTTTTGTAGGTATATTTCTCAACAACTTTGTTATACGTTTCATATACACTATAAAATGCTCGTATGAATCTCGAAAAAACAGCATTTACCTAGCAAAGTGGAGGCAATATACATACATAGAATGAATGCAAGAGAGTACAAGTTTTTTCTCTCAGCGCATGCAAACCGTTGCCAGCGACAATATTTGCTGCTTGTTTCATTGGGCAATTCTGGGCAAATCTGATTTTTATCAATATGGTTGCACTGCTGGTCGCAGAGAGAACATCAAAGCTGTTCTCTCTCTTGTCCCACGCGAGAGAAGAAAAGGAACGAAATCGTCTTCAAATTTGCAAACATGGTGGACTTTTTATCATATCCGATTTGAACCATTTTATCCGAGTTCGAGTAACGATTTTTACGACCTTTTACTTGCGTTAGTTGGAATTACGATTCGTAACGTTATTAATGACTTGAGTTATCATTTTTAATGTGATTTCATGTTTGCTGGGAAAAGAACCTAATTAGTTTGTGCGTGTAAGTTCAAAACCAAAACAAAAACGGCCGATCAATTGGGCGAAACTTGCAGGCGTAACTAGAATCGAAAACAATAAAGGGCGAAACTCGAAAATCTCTGAAATTTAGTGGAAAAAGTTAAAGTTCTTGATAACCAACGAACAATAAGTGAATATAATAAACATTTTTTTTATTTTGTTGTACAAAAAGTGGTCGGTTTTTTAAATAGGATTTGATTAGATGTTCCGAAATTTCAAATGCGTTTTTTCTCGATTCGCCCTTATGAAATGTTACGCTAGATTTCGTAGCTGATCTACAGTCTTTCATCCAAAGCATGTTTTTCGATTTTTTTTTCTTAGACTTTAAATTACGGAAAACTGAAGTGTTATAGCTTAATATTTGAGTTACATTTCGAGGTTTCCAAAACTGTAAGTTTTGTAAAATCGGATGAAAAATAAAACAGATATAGCGGTTTTAAGTGAGTAGTGTCAAATTGACACTCAAAGTCTGATTAGGGAGCTTTTACTAAGCTTTCAGGATGCGTCCTTGAAGAAGTAATGATGCAAAATTAAAGATTTCAAGAATTCATCAAGGATCTCCAAAGAAAAATGTCTTATTTGGATGCATCCGAATAAAGTTACCGCCGTTAGCCGCCAAACTTCCAATAGTGTCATATTGACACTCTCTGTTGGTCGACTTCTCCCGAACAACAAAGAGTCGGGAGAAAACGACGCTGTTTTCAGCTCAGCTTCCGAATGTTAATCCTCTTTCCCTGATCGTGCTCCACTCGTTGTTCCAGATAACACGAGCTGAAAGCAATGATCTGAACTGTTTTTCAGAACTGTCTGGATGATTTTGAAAAAATGTCTGGAAAAGTCTAGAGTATGTTTTGATAAGGTCGTATGAACCAATATAAACAAAACTGATTTATCTACTGCAAACGATGGACAAAGATGTATTTTATGATCAGTAAAAATTTGGTTCCATTTGATCAATGAATAATTTTAGCAAATTGATCTCAATTTAGGACGTCAGATGGCTTTCTAATTTTTGAGTGTAACTTGGTTTTGCGTCGTTTTGCGCTGCCGTACATTGCCGGGATGCAAAACAAACAGTTCGACAAGTTGGTTTTACGACGTAATGCTTTGTCGCGCAAAGTGTTTCTGTAAATGACAATAATTTACGAGAAGAAAAAAAATGTCAGCAGGAGTGTTATAAGCGATTCTATAGTATAGTGCGACGTTGCAAATTGGTTAAATTGGCACATTGGTGAGTACAAAAAGCTTCGAATTTCACTTTGTGAATAGCCTAATTTTTTTTTATCATTTCAGAGGCAGCAATAGTTGAAAGTTATGGATGCTTTTTCACACACATCGATCGGCCAGTGGCGCCTCAGTTCGTGCCGGAAATGTCTAGGTGGTTTCCCAAAGGTCACATCCAGAAAACAAAAAATCCTGGCTCCTTTGAAAGGGTAATTTCCGCGTACTAATTGTTTAAAGTATTTCAAATCCGAATCAGTAGCTGATGATTTGAGGTAAAAAAATCAGTTTTCATTGATTAAAACTTGATTAACGTCGATTTCCAGTATGCCAGCATGTTCTGCGTCCATTTTTACGTTGACTTTCAACTTTATAGATTAACTGGGCCAGTATTCATAAAATGAGAATTGAAAATGTGATTCAGAACTTTAACATCCATTTTCTCAAAACATGTCCAGTGGCTCATACGACCTAATCAAAACAAACTCTAGAAGTGTGGAAAAGTCTGGATGGCAAACTTTATAGGAGATGACCTTTTTTTTTGGTCGCCAGATCGCGATATTGCAGTCTAGGGAATAACACTTATTACTTCATCATAATCATACATTCTATACACTATCAATGCCTGAGACTATTGTGTTGATGTCGGTGGTACTAAGTTTTATCTTTTACTTCCTGTTTTACTATTACCTTCGTTTCATTCCTCACTCTTCAATTACTAATTCGAATCATTTCCTGCCATTTTGCAACGAAAATTTTAAATTTTTACTGTTTTGTCAGAAAATTCATGTCAAAACTCAAAAGTCTGTAAATGTCTGGAAGGAATGACAAAAGTCTGGAAGTCTAGAAACCTAAAAAAATGTCTGGCAGAAGACCAAAAAGTTTGGAAGATCCAGAAAAAATCTGGAACGTTGACATCACTGGCTGAAAGTGACTCGGACGGCAAGTGTGAGAGCTCCTGCGTCTAAGTGGGAGAAAGAGAATTCTAGCCCAAAGCGCCCTAGTGTTTCAGTCTTACACATCAGTGTAAATGGAGACGAAAAATTAATTATGACTCCCATACCACACAACGTATAAGAAAATAATTACAGATTTTTCCCCGTCGTTAGCGTTGCCACATTCAAATCTTTAATCTTATCGAAAAAAAAATCCACCGACAAAAAATCTGCACCGAAATGTGCACCAACAACAAAAAAGATCATCAGTAGAAAATGATAGAAAAATCTGTTTATATTGCAGCCCTTCTTAGATTGCATAAATGAAGACGAAATAACGGTGCTGTAGACGCCTTAATTGGTTCAAAAGAAGAGATCGTCTTCTTGGCTGGCTTGCAGTGTATATAGAAATACACTGTTTAAATATCATCTGAACCGCTTATTACCATCGGTTTAAGAGGTTAAACTGTTTTATTACATATTCATTAGATATTCTGATCATTTAACTACAAATTCAACTATAGAAATCACACTTTTTTTTCAAATCAGGACAATTCAGGACATTTATAAGTCTAATTTCTAAAAATCAGTCGAAAGTTTTTGAAAAATCAGGAAGACCGCCTTTCGAAACTCAAGACACCTCGGGCACCTCTGTTTAGGAGAGCAGCGTTTTTTCTCGTAAACGTCCCAAGAAAAAACTGTGTAAGTTCCCAGATTTCTCCTTAACATAAGCAGGGTTGCCAAATGTTTTTCGAAAAAGTCTGGAAGGTTTTGAAAAAATTTCTGGAAATTTCTGAAAAAGTCTTGATAGCTTGCTTATGGGAAGGTGGTGACCTTTTTGATCACCAGATCCCAATTTTTCAGATAGCCACCAATCGTTTGTTTCTGACACTATCAGTTACGTGTTGTTTGACTCTCAATTTAACATACATCTTGGAAGCATTTGCCATTATTCATAGCTTCCAACCACTGCATTCATAATTCTAATCATTTTCTGCCATGACTATTTTGAATATTCATAGTTTGTAAGAACTTTTTATGTCCTAAGCCAAAAGTCTGGAATTGTCTGGAAGAAATGTCAAAAGTCTGGAAGTCTGGAATCCTGGAAAAAAGGTCTGGCAAAGGTCCAAAAAGTCTGGAAGATCCAAACAAAATCTGGAAGTTTGACATCACATAAGGCGCAATAGATTTTTCCGGACAAGGGAATTCTCTTAATCTTCGAATATGACTCACTCTTGATTGCAGTGCGATTTATCTCTCACCTCACAGCTTGGGTGGGAGCAGACGAAAAAAATTGCACTTTCTTTCACTGGACAAGCTAAACTGAGGAGTTTTGCCATCCATGACAACACTCTAGTGCAGATTAGAAGCCAAAATTACCTGAGACCTGCAACACGATTGGACTTAAGTCCAATCTTGTAGCAGTCTCGGGGGAAATTATTCAGGAAAAATCCTGGGGTCTCTCTCCGTAATTTGGCGGAAAGTTTAACACGTTCGTCGCCATGGGGCCCATATTCGTTTGACGGGTGTATTTTCTGGGAGGCCTCGTCACATCAAAAACGTGTGACGCTCCCCCTTACTCAAGTAAGCCGCTCAGTTTAGCCACACGTTGCAAATAGTGGAGTTCTTCCTATTTGCTTTCTCGCACCGAGAATTTCTTTGGGCCCGGCACGTGTTAACGCAGAAATGTTCGTCAACTCTGTATGCGTGAAAGAGAACGGTCGTGCAACAGTCAACGTCGTCAACAGAGCTATGAAATAAAATTTGGTTGCCAAAATCCGAGCAAGAATGCTATACGACCAAGTCCTGACAGAGTTCAACGGCTGTATTTTGATGGGAAATACTCTAGTTACTCTAGGTAGGTTCAAATTTGTTTTCGCGGAAAATTTTGCTCGCAAATTGATGATTTGGCAAGCCTGTAGCTGTGGGAAGAAGACAAAAGTTTTCATCACTGGAGCAACCATAAATTGACAAGTATACAAAAAGATGTGTCTTTAGGACATTCTTCGCCGGGAATCATCCGAGTAGTCTTTCGTAAAGCCCCGGACGTGTGCTGTGACAGGCGCGCGGCACACGGACGGGCAAAGAGGAGAGGGCCTCGAGCCAAGCCAGGCGGAGCCAAGCTCTCAAGTCGTTAGAGGAGAGGCATTGGTCTTTTGCAGTGGTCTCGAACAGAGGCGGAGCACACGATTTTCGTGGGAACCAAGCTTGTCTCGAGTTGCGAGTAAAGGCCGGACCTCAAGTCGTTAGAGGAGAGGTCCCTAGTCTTGAATCGTAACAAGAGGCAGGGTATATATGCTGGAGTTTGACTCGAACTGGAGTTTGCCGATGAGCGCTTAAGCGCGGACTTGGTCTCCCATCTCGGGTATAGCCTTCGTTGCAGGTCCGGATGGGAATTATGGTCAGAGGCCCCAGGTGGACTTTATGGCGTAGGGGTACTTAGTATCATGAGTCGTCCAATTGCACCCATGGACCCAGAGTAGCATACTGGGGGGACTCGGTCGCTCGCCGTGCCTTGGAATGCAATCCGTAAAAAAGGATTCACCACCTGGGTGATCAACTAATAAAAAAAAGGACATACACATACAGGATTACACTTTCAAGGGGCTTATTTGATTGAGCAGGCAACTAAAAAATGTTTTGATTTGTATGCAAAAAAGTGACCCATAGTTGTGAGAAACTTGATGGATGAGTTAACAATTATAGACGTGTTTTATTCTGCCATTCTGCTTTATTTAATTTGGAAAAGGTCACCTCTATGATTGTGTTTCTTTGCGAACGTGGAAAGAAATCATCACAGTTAAGTGAAACCTCGGATTACACGAAATACAATGAAAATTTTTCCCCTTTTATTCAGAATTTGCATATCATCCAAGCGCACTGCTCTGAAGATATATAATTTCTCTTAGCTCAACAGAAATCAGTAGGTGAAATGTTCGGTGACCGAAAGGCCGGAACAAATATCAAGTTCTTCTTTTGTCACCCCTCCTCCCCCCTCCTAAGATTTCCCGAAAATTCCGGAGGGGAGAATAAATAAAGTCCAAGGTATTTTATCCAAAAATAAGATAAATTCTTGTATACTAATATATTGCATGCAAGCGTTTGTTCAACTTGTTCCAATTTATTGAAAATTTTAATTATTATTTATTATCACCCTCCCCCCCTCTCCTCGAGATGCGTCTACTCTAAGTGACAAAACAAGGATTTCAAATTTGTTCCGACCTATTTGGGTTTGACCCAAGATTGTGGGGGACGGTAATTATCTACATTTTGAATAATATCGATATGAATAAAGCACTAAAAACTGCTTTTACACTTTTCGATTAGTTTCGTGAGTCAAATATATCTAATAGCATGAATATTTGCTTTTTTGGAGCAGTTTTTAAGTAAATAATTGGTTGTGCTTTTTCGTACCTGGTTAGGCAAATGCTGTCAAATCTTGCCATTTCTCAGTTCGAGCTTAGCAAAAGCTTGCTTTATTCATACTCATACCACCTATTGTTTCGTAGCATGATTGATGGTTCACTGAGACACAGAAAATAGCATACCTTTCGAACAAATATAGATACCAAAAAAAAAATACTGTCAAATGATCGACAGTTATCTGAAGTAACATGAACTTTCCGATCCCTAATGTCAACAAGGGGGAAATATATGCACCAAAGTTGATATGTAACATCCAATTTGGGTTTCATGTTTTCCATCGCTGTCCTTGCCTATTTCATTGAACTTTTCCATCTCGTACAAAGGAAAATTTTGGAAAACTTTTCTTGACAAGATTTGCGTTCGCCTGTCATACTGGAGGAAGATATAAACGATGATAAGAGCAGCACTAAGGAGTTGGAGCGCTTTAGTCCTAAAGTTTGTTCCCTCGTGATTTTCACCCTTCGACGGGCACCGAAGAGACCGGATTACTGAGTGAAAATAAGATGTTGACTTTTGTGACTGAAAATTTAACTATCAAGGTCTAATGTTGTCACCTGTTTTGCATTTCATCAATATTTGTTTTGATTTTATTTTTGCTGTTGTGTTTTGTTCATCTACATACATAATACAAAAACAATTCATATTAAAACTATACAGTGGATGTTGTTCTCTGAATGTTGTTAACACTCTGTCTAAGTATTAACTTTCTTGTGCCAAAAACCGCCTTAAGAATGAATTTACAAAAATCGGAAGAAAACCAAAGCGAATCGTTGTTCTAATTATTTTTTGCGCAGAATTTTTCAAAACATGTTGTTCTGACAAGCCATACCAATTACAAATTGTTTGACAAACAGTTGTCAAAAGCTGATTTTTGGAGGCACAGTTTTATCAAAAAATATATAAAAATGTAGTCATTCTTAGTATATTTGATTTATATTATATTGTAAAATCTATAACTGAAAACGTAATGAAGATAAAGTTCTTCAAACTCATTTCGCATTCATTTGGAAGTATTAGTTCTTGGGCTTTCCAAGTTCATAAAACGATTCTTACTAAATATAACATTATTTCTTATTAATTACTGATTTTCATATTAATTTTGAATTGTTATATAAATTCTTATAGGTTGCATCGAGTGATACAAGTTTTGTCACAATTTTTTTAAACGGATTACTCGATAAAGAGTTATTATAATTTGAAAAGTTAGATGAACACATATAAAAAGTGTTATAATTAAGCTGATAACAACAAGAAGGCACATGGGTTATTTCTGATTCTGAAATATGGCATATTATTCAAACAATAATAGAATACAAGGGCCTTATTTCTAAATTCTATTTTATGCGCATTAATAAGATAAATTACATTTATTATAAAAATAGTTATGAATTTAAATTCGTTGCGTTCTGCTGCGGCGAGCTCATCCGAGAAAATAAACTAGTATCCGAATATAATATCCGTATTCGTAACTGTAGCGAAAAAGGTAAATAAAGAAAAACTCCCACGGTTCTAAGTAATTGCATGCCATTAAAACTAATTTGTCGTAAATTTAATAAACACAAAGGATCGGAAGCTAAAAAGCAGACCGTTGGTCCTTTCAGTATACTTTTCTGCCGACTTTTCCGGTCTAGGTCAAACGAATTCCAGCAGTGTGAGAAAAAAAGGAATAAAAATGGACCACGAGGAGCGCATCTAATACTCTGGGGTTGCTCAACCCAGTCAGTGGCTTCAGGTTTCCAGATATGCCAACCCCTAGTTTAAAGTTCATCCTTGAAAGGCTTGTATAACTCGAGATTTCGGTCTGTATGCATCCGAAGGTTTTATTTTTTTGTCGAGTTGCTAAATTCAAGGGGAGAGAAATTGTCCTCCCCCCTAGCGAGAGTGACATTAGCCAAACGAGCCAAAGCAATCCCAAGTATGTAATTTTATAAATGTTAGCCGTTTGCGTTTGCACTCATCCGGAGATACGATACGAGCCGTTCGTTGGAGCGCTTCAGGACTACCATTAGCATCAGTTTTAACTTTTACTCGAATCGACGGATTGGGTGTGCTTAAAAATAGAAACCAAACAAAAAAGGGAAACCAGCAAATTGTACAGGGTTGCCCATTACGTCTAAGCACGAAATAAAATGAACAGTATATACAAAATTTAGGAACAAGTCC
>NC_073691.1:120815473-120893713 GCF_029784155.1 Uranotaenia lowii
TTTATAATTTTTGAGCCACTTGAAAGCGTTTTTAGTGGAATTTCGGCTGTCAAAATCTGACAAAAACGAAGTAAAAACATCATGAGATTGAACCGAAAGTATAATCGGTTGGTATGGATCGTAGGTTGCGAAGGGTACATACAAGATGACTCTTTTTAGGCTTTTAAAAACAGCGAAAACAAAAGTTTTCGTTTTGAAAATTGTTGTTTTTTCCACAGGAGCAGAATTTTGGCAAATCATTATATTTTATACAACACAACCATCAAAAACATACTTTTATATGCTCGGGACCTTGCCACGAGCCGGCATGGTATAGGATTAAAACGCTGGATTTTTTTTAAAATAGGGTATTTCATAAGTTTTGTTGTTCATCAGAAATCATCTGTCCCATTTCCTTGATACCGGCAATACAGCTTACGAGCTCTTGAACTAGGTAAAAATTGTTGTTTTAGGTTAGGTTTGAATGATTCATTACTAGGCAATACTTTCAGCTTATCGGAAAAAGTTGTTTATGGACATTTCAGCGATCCAAACTTAGTTTTTCGCTTATTCCAAATTAAAGATTCTTTTTTTTGTTTCGATTATAGTCGTTTTACCATTTTTATGGCATTCGCGACTTTATCAACGTTGCAGTTGGCGGAACGCTTTTCAAAAACTTATCCGGTACTACTGTGTTCGATGTTCACTCTTGGGCTCGAACTCGCGGACATCAGCTCAGGAGACAACAGACTTGCCAACTGAGCTATATCACAAGCCTCATTAAAGATTCTGGTATTAGACTTGACTTCCCAGATGACCCTTAACCGTAGTTCCCGATCATGTGCTTCACTCCTATGGTTGATTTGAATTTTGAGGACATTTTTGACTACGTTTGCATTCTTTTCCATCAACCACACATAGTAATTCTTTGAATATTCAACGCTTTTGTCAGCTATAAATTTGATAATGCTGGATTTTGAGGGAAACTTTGCCAAATAATTTTTTGCGGTTTCTCTTGCATCGTTAATATCTCAAAAACGCGTGAATTTTAAATTTTGAAAAAAATAGGCCTGATAGTACTTTTTATAGGCAGCAACATGCTGTCAAATTTTTGAATGTTCGATTACAACTAAACGAGATATAAGCAGAGTGAAGTGTCCCATTTCTAAAAGAACTAAGCTTTAGTTTACGTTTTAGTGGAGTTTTATAAGAGCATTCAGAACTCTTTCATTTCAAACAATGTATTTAGAAAAAAGCTTTATTAGCGTTTTAAAAACTTTCTGAAAACAAATGGTTCAACAGGAATCCAAGCATTTTTCGTTACTATAACACAGAGAACAGACGTACAAACTCGAACAAAAAATCTCAAAAAAAGTGTGTAAAATTTCAAATGCTGACATCCAAAAAATACGTTGAAAATTGACACAATGCCATTTATTGCGCCGATTAAAAGTTACAGATCAAATTTTCAAGTGCTCGGTTTTCGAAACTAACGCCGCTCTAAAATAGACGGGTTCAATATATTGCTAAATAAATGCAATAAGAGTTACTTTTGATTGGACAGAATTTAACTTCCTTTATTTTTGCACTTCTGATGCAGGCAAAATAACTAACAGTTTGGAAAAAGGTCAATTAGGAACATTCTTGACTATCAGTATTATCCATCAGAACTGGTTCAAGACATCTCAAAGTGGTATCCCATTATTCAAAATTTAGTACTTTTAGCTTGAAAAAAATAGCTAATAACTTTTAAGATATTTTTCCATTATGCAACGTGACGAGAGTATTACGAAACTTTAACAGCGATTTTCTTGAAACATGCCAAACAGTTCATACGAACTGTTCAACACTGACCAAAATTTTTTTTTCTCAGTTTGGTTTTGATAGTTCTCTCTGGTGAGTTTGGAGACATCAGGTGGCCCATCCAAAACAAAAAATGTCCCAAAACAAAACAAAACATGTCCCAAAACGGTCGTTGGAAATTTTATACAAGTTTCGTGGGCTAGCTGGAACGTCTGTTCTCTGTGAATATAATAAAACAGTTATAAATCTAGCTGCATATAAAATGCCATAACTAAACCATTATAAAACTTTAAATTAAAATCAAAATTTACAATCAAAAATCAGTTTATCTTTTAAACGGAGATCACACTGAAATGATCAAATTTTTAGATAAGAAGAAATACAATAATTTACTTGCCAATGACCAGAGGCATGTAGGAAATAATGAAGCCCTACCAGGCAACAATCAAAAAAGGGTAGATGAACCCAAAAAAACAGACAACGACACAACTGCCGAGCATTCATAAGATATTATTGCCTACTAGTAGGTTATCTAACTCAGATAATTTAAGAGTGGGAAATGATACAAACTCAATCGAAAACGCTCATTGAAGAAGATATTAAGTTGTAATACCGAAATCTGAACCATTCTTATACCGTGGTTGACATTGGCTCAGGGTGTAACAGACATGCCAACCGAGCCTTATCACAATCTCTGGATTAAAAAAGTGTTTTCAAGGAATTGTATCTATTGCAATTTTACTTGCCCTCAAAATTATAAAAGGCATTGTAAAGAATAGAATCAAGTTTGATATGTTCTCGTTCTCTGAGTTGTCTTCGTAATTATTTCTGTTTAGGTAATAATATGTTGGGGAAGAATCTGATTGTTTAAATACCTGCATGTTACTTAGGAGGCCAATCTTTTCCACATCATTATGCGCTCGGTACCAAAAATCAAACAGTCTTATTAAATGTTTGATAATGATGATAACGATAATTTATCGTCTTGAAGGGTTGCCCATTCATTACTCAAGTTGATACATGATAAGCGGAAAGCCTCGTACGATCCCTGGTACTGGTACAGTAACAGAAGAGCTGATGCTCCCCGAAAAACTGTGCCGACGAACCGGAAAAATAGACCTGGATGTAAACCTGCTGCTTCCGGTTGGTATTATACTTCGTACGGGGGCCCTTGTTCGATTTCCCAGCAAAGCAACTGGCAGCGAAGCGGAAGGAATCTGTCCGGAGTAGGAAGCAGCGTGTTCGTTCACATTCACCTCATTTATCACAATTTTCACATCACATTTCCCCGAGCGAAAGCTAATGTAAGTGTTCCGGGTAAACGTCGACGTATGGTTAGGGAGCTACGGGGCAGGAAGTACGAAAATAACAAACCGTGACAAACATCGATTTACTAAAAAAAATAAAAAAAAAATATATTAATTTTCGTTTCAGTTATTTTTGAAAAAAAATCTCTTTCAATTTTTCAAAGAAATTCGATGTGAAGAATTTCTTTAAAAAATTGAAAGAGATTTTTTTTCTAAAATAATTAAAACAAAAAAATTATTTTATTGGATCATCAAAATAATTGTCATTTGATACTGGAAAAAATTGAAGTCTTAAATAATAAAAACTCACATTGCCTATCGCTTCTTGCATCGTGCCCACCATTGCCCTGTTTTATTCCACACATGACCCGCTTTTCTGCCTTCTAACTCTATCAGACAAAGTATTACTTCTCCTACTTTTGTGCAATATCTGTGGAATGTTGGATAAATATATGTTCTGTGTCCTTTCCACATATGCAACGAAACGCCCATAAAAAACTTAAGTAGTGACACTACACCCACTACTACTTGCACTAAACACTGTCAGCTACGATTTAGCCCGGCTACATTCGAGTAGAACGGGTAGCCAGCGCCGGAAATAATGTTGGGGGATATCCGGGGTAAAGAAAGCATTAAGTAGCTACCTACCGACCGGGGACGACGACCAAACTCCGGAGCGATGCATTAGTGAACTTTTTTTTTCCTATTCTGCTCCTCAATATTGCAGAATGATGGTGGCAATGTGTTTGCCTTGTCCTCTTAACTTTATGTGGTTAGTCATGATACGATTTGACCGTACTCGGAATTGACGAAGCATGAAAATCTATGTTGACATGTGCTGGCCTCTCTTAAAAGGGGCTTGATCACTTTGTGTTAAGGAGTTTGTGGAAAATTCAATGGGCCAATGTGACAAATTTGCTGTTCGAAGAAAGTATTAGCAATGACACGAAGTTGATAATAATACCTGATATTTTGGTTGAAAAAACAATTTCAGGAAAACTGAACGTTGTGACTTAAACGAGAAGACTTTAAGGCCAATGAAACTTTTGCGTAATAATTGAACCATATCCTCAATGAAGCATCATCGAAGACTTCACAGGGTTCCTAATATTACATGTGATCCTGATTTAAACACATCGTGTGGCTTTGATTGTTTGTGACGTTCTTCACATCAAATAAAAATTTGTGTGTTTGTATGTGTGACAAAACACGTGAAATTTCATTAAATGAACGTACCTACAATTTTTTTTGCAACCCAAGAGTAAAAACCTGATCGAAAAAACGGATGTCAAAAATGATTATACATTTTAGCATTTTTCGAAGGAAAAAACACAATTTACAAAATTTAAACATTGAAGCTTGGTTTGTCAGCCGATATTTTCGAGAATCTCGGTAGAAAAGTTTTTGCTAATATTGCAAGTAATCTAATTTTTCTTATACTGTTTCATTTTGACCAATGTGAAGTTTTTTTTCTACTTATTACAAAAAACGACAACAATTTCCAATGTAAATAAACACGTGAACTTTAATTAAACGCACAGTTGAGTTCTTGATCTCGGAGGAGTTATTATTCATATTTACGATTATTCATATTCATGTTCGAATCCTTATAACCTTTATAAAGATTAAAAAATTCACTGTGACTATATCTATTTGACTGACATGATTTTTTTCGCGTTCAAATAATGATTCTTTGAAAAGCATACCCCTTAAAATGCTTTGACAAAATAAGGAACACTTTCTTGATGTATTCAGAGTTTTGTCATAGTCGTAGCGTTATCAGTTTAGAGCTTCAAAACTAAAAAAAATAGTCCTGAGTTAGGTGGAAGAGATGAAATATAAATCCCTTCTAAAAGCAGGGTTGGGAAAAAACGACCACATTTCGAAGAATATGTAAAATATTCACGTGATATTCAAACTAAAATATATCAGTTAATTGTCGAACCATTTTAACAGAAATAATGTTAAAATCTCGCGTGACCTTTCATAACGTCGTATGAAACACCTTAAGAATCCACAAATAACTCCTGCCAAAGCTATCAAAACAACTTTAAAATTTGTATTTCACGTATAGAATATGTTTTCTAGGCTACAAATGTTCTAAATGAAAAAAAGTTGCGACTAGTTCATGTCAGTTTTTGAGCTTAACAAATAAAAAAAGTTTATGATGCGTATTTGAGTCAACAACATATAGAAATATATGCTCACGCAAAGCGACGACGATGCCAGTTGGTTTGAGATTTTTATCTCAACACACATCTGAGATATTAAAAGTGGCCCACGTTTCCCCATGGCCCACGATACCCCACTCTCCCCTTCCAAAATAAGTGGAAAATGTTTGAAATATGTTAACACAGCATCCGAAAAAGCATCTGTGTTTATGCACTTTTTGAAAAAAAAATGTCATGAATATATCGTCAATGATAATGTTCTTCAAAGAATAAAAGTGGTGTTTAATCGTAGAATTAAACTTCTGAGAATTCATTAACGAAAGAAAATGAGGATTAGCGAGCTTATCAAAATCATAGGAAAAAGGAAAATCATTCCATATGTTTGGGGAGCTTGTGATATAGCTCAGTTGGCAAGTCAGTTGCTTCCTGAGCCGATGTCAGCGAGCTCGAGCCCAAGAGTAAACATCGAGCCCAGTTGTACCGGATAAGTTTTTCAATAGTTGTTCGCCAACTGCAACGTTGATAAAAAGTTGCGAATGCCAAAAAGATGGTAAAACGACTGTAATCGAAACAAAACAATTCCATATGTTTGGAGTGAAGATACTACAATCAACAGAAAGACACCATGAATAGATTGAAACTTTTATTTTCACTTCAGTTTTATTCCAATCGAGTCAATAATTGGAAAAAACTTTAAAGATATTGTTATCAGCGTCAAAAATATGGCCATTGATCGTTGATTCTACGAATTTCGGAATGAATGACGTTTTCTGGTTCCACCTGATTTTTCAGTTTTTGTTAGATAACCTTTTTTGAATTAGTTTTTGAATAAGCTTTTATTATTGGATTCAATTATTCAAATTATCTATTTTTGAGCGATGTATGAACGAAACAATAGATTTCATTAGATTATTTGAAACATTCAATAATTCTTTAGTTGTTCCTTCTAACTCGGTGAGATATTATTCATTTATTGGCTGTCAAGCTGAGTTTATTGAAAGGGACAGCTTATTCTGTCTGACATTCAACCCGTTTTCTGTCAATCAACGATGCCACACATACCAATTTTCCGGTATTTTTACTGATTTTTGACGAAATTTTCGACCAAGAATCGGTATGTACCGATTTTTGGCAAAACATACCGATTTCAAAACGATTTTTGAAAAATTCGTTCAGACAGAAACATTATTTCCAAAATATAACGAACACTATCGGTTTTATATCATTTTATTTTCATTTCGAACTATACTAGTGCTATATTAGCCTGCAAGTCTCAAAGTTGTGAACAGCATCTTTGTCTTCTTTTCCAACTGTCTTGAGATCGAATCTTGATCATTAAATAACATGGTAGCTTAGAGATTATATCAGTTTCAGACGTTTATAGACCACTTTCTTAGTTGATATTTAAAACTTGGGAACCGATATAAGTGCACGCTCGTGATAAATAGTATTCAGTATAAAGAACTAAGTAACATATAAATATTAATTGATAATAGTGTATAGAATCTTCTCGATTTTCGGTTGATTTTTCTCGGTGATTTTGAAATAACTTCCATTTAGTTTACGTTTCGGTTTACTTTATTAAAAATTTTCAACCATCTTCAGAAACTAAAGCTATTATACGCCTGCTGGGGCAATCAAATTTTAATTTTCGCAGTCACTGTTGTTGCTGCTGCTGCCGCTAACTGTCGACGCTACTAAACACTAAATATTCGCAGTGAACTGTCTCTTCAACAGAAAAATGATGTTTTAAAATCGCGATACAACGCCAATGTCAAATCGCTAACCAGACTTTTATAAAGCCTAACCTTTAATTGATGGGCAGATTAATAACAGAAGCCAAAAATTCTGATGAGAAGAGCGATTTAAAATAAATATATGGTCGAATCCTATTTATATTTTCATTAATTATTTAGTTGAACAGATTTTCAAGCAAACTTAATTTTGATTACCAAACTGTTAACAAAACAGCATATAAAATAAACTGTAGAAAATAGTTGATAATTTATCGGTAAAATAATCATTTGACACAGAGGATCAGCTTAACATGGCATTTGAGTCAAGTTGGTTATTAAAAATGTATTTGTATGTTTCTGGTGTTTAAGTATTCTTTACAACCTGCATGGAGAAAAGGAAATATTATTTATTTAAAGAGGAGTTCAACGACTTAGGATCGTTCGTCCTTCGAAAAAATTGAATGAGCTAAACTTCTGAAATTTCTAATTGATTGTCATAATAGACATTTTACATAAAACTTAAAAAATAACTTTTTTTTCAATATATTTACAATAAACTTGGTATTTATACCGATTTTTGTAATTTTCGAACCAATTACCGATTTTTTCGGGCTTGAAAATACCGATTTTAATGAGGCATCACTGCTGTCAATAATGGTGACTGTTCCGAGCTCTGAGCGGGAGATTGCAATAGAGAGAGTTTTCTTTGCATTTAGAATGATAGTGATCAAAATTCCACAATCGCTTCAATATTTGCCAAACAATTTTCAACAAGTCGCCCATTTTCTCTCTCTCTCTCTCTCTCTCTCTCTCTCTCTCTCTCTCTCTCTCTCTCTCTCTCTCTCTATGAGCACTGGTTTCTCTAGTTTTAACCCTGTTGAAACTTACGGTTTTCAGCAGAGGAAATCTGCAGACCCATCGGCGAAACAAAAACAGTTTGTTTTGGTTCCGCATGCTTTGAGTCAATTCGCAATTGAAACAATAGCAGTGATGATTGATGATTGTAAACACGGTACAATTACCACTGAGATGTCCCAGGTCAGCACGGAAGTTCCACCAGAGGTCGAGTCCGGGGAGGTTCGTGGACCGAGAGGGTTACTCTCGAAGCCGTCACGAGCCATGCTGCGGTCAGCAAGCGTGAGCAAACGACCGACGGCCGGGAGGAGCTCAGGATCCGCAACCGAGATGGTTTAGCGCTAAGGTCGATAGTTCCACCCCGGAACAATTGGGTGGGGCTGATAGCCGAGAGGGTTACTCTCGTGCTTTGGCTATGCGCTGCGATCAGCATACAGCAGCTGATCCTAGCACAGATGACCACGAGCGCAGAAGATCGCCAGCACAAAGGCCAAACGATGCTCCAGGTCAGCCAGAAGGTGCCACTAGAGTTCATGGCCGGGAAGTCAGGTTCCGAGAGGGTTACTCTCGATGCCGACACGAGCATGATTTTATTTCCAACGGCCGGGAGGAGTACTCTCGGGATCTGTAACCAGGATTGGTCAGATCCTAATGCTCCAGATGGAGTACAAGCCAAGATTGGAGATTGGAAGAAGCTGTTCGAGAGGGTTACTCTCGTGATGTGGAGCTACGCTGTAGTCAGCACGGATGAGCTTATTCAAACCTACAGTTTGATTTTTCTGTGGCATAGGAGGAGATATTTTCGGCGACGGTTAGTTGCCAGAAACTTTAGCAACACAGAGTCAGATTGGACGT
This sequence comes from Uranotaenia lowii, assembly GCF_029784155.1. Classification (NCBI taxonomy): domain Eukaryota; kingdom Metazoa; phylum Arthropoda; class Insecta; order Diptera; family Culicidae; genus Uranotaenia; species Uranotaenia lowii. The sequence continues at coordinate 120,824,180 of NC_073691.1, forward strand.
TTGCTGAACTTTGCCTGCCCGCTTTTTGTAGCGATCAAAGAGTTGGAGTCGAGAAGATCATTCTCGTGCTTAGTAGCTGTGCTGGGTATAGTATGCGTGAGCATGTCTTCGATGTATGGAAGCTGCTTCGGGTGCTTCGGAGCAGGTGGTTCAGGCGATGGTAAGTCGCTAGCGAATTCATCCACCTCTTGATTTCTGAGGCATTTTGGATGAGTCCTGTCGATCGAAGTCTAGCTTATTCACGAAGCCACCGAGAAAGGGTCCTGTTAGCAACAAGAGATTGTTTATCTGGGGTTAACAGAAAACAACATGCTAGATATGCTGTGCGTTTGCATGCTGAGGTTATCAGCCACCAGAATCAACGAAGATTCGTCATCGATTCTGGTGCCAGTCAGCATACATTGGGAGACGAGAGCGACTATGAGAGTAGCGATGGCGAAAATGACGATGATGATCAAGATTCCGTCAATCCCAAACCGGCCCAGAGACGCAGTCATCGAGCAGGAGAAGCTTATCAACGCTACGTGGCTAACCTTACCGCTGATGATGAGGAAGAGCAACTTCGAATCGTCAGCAAGCTCAAGGGCCAAAGGGAATGCTTTTTCCGGAAGACCACCGCAGCCTTGAAAGGAACGAGATTCGGGCTGAACGAAGTGAGGTACATCAGTGCTGGGATTGGCGTACTAAGCAACTATCAAGCAGCCCTGGAAGAGAGCGAGATTTGGGAAGTGGTTAGCTTAACCCAGGTTACAGGAAACCCATTCTGTTTCTGGTACGAATTGTCGATGGACACAAACGATGGTAAGGTTATCACCGAACAGCCGTTCAAAGACTTGATCAGTTGTTTGCAGTATTTGGCGATATCATCGAGATCAGATATTTGTGCAGCGGTTAGCGCACTAAGTAAATACCAGGCCAGCCTGGCGGATAGCCACTGGCGAGACCTGCAGCGTATTCTGCGATAACATCGACATATGACTGTTATGACGTTGGTATACCGCCGAATCGCGGACACGGGTAGACATCGGAAATCTTACTATATGATCAACGAAATGTCAGCCGACGGTCAGTTTGGCATCGACCGAAGCGGAATACAACATCCCTTGCATCTAGTACCTGGAGGAGGCACGGACCCATCAGTGGATGAAGCATCTGGACGTAAGGTATGCGTTCATCAGGAAGATCGATAGAAGCGGTCAGCGATATTTGCGACACATCTCTACTGAGGATCAGCCAGCTGATGCACTCACGAAGGCGTTACCAAGAGCGAGGCACGCGAAGCTTTTCAGCATTCTCAATTCGCGAATTGAGGGGAGGTGTTGAGACTTACGGTTTTCAGCAGAGGAAATCTGCAGACCCATCGGCGAAACCAAAACAGTTTGTTTTGGTTATGTTATCAGTAGTTATTTACTTAAGGACTTGACGAACAAACCGAATAAAGATTAACTCTATTTCACCACTGAAACCTGCGGTTTCAACAACCCCAAATTTACTCATTTTCCCGCACAATTGGCAACAATTTACCAGAAAGAGAAGCAAATATGTAAATGATCACACAAATTGTGCTGCCAATTATTGAATTGGTGGTAATTTGTGGCAATTTATTTGGGGAAATGAGTAGATTTGAGTTGAAACGATAGAAACCAGTGCTCAGAGAGAGTGGAAATGTGCTAATTGTTGCAATTTTTGAGTCAGTTGTCGAATTTTGATCTTTACCATTCCAAAAGCAAAGAATTCTCACTCGACTGCAATCCTTCGAAAGTAATACGCAGATTCACAAGTTTTCTTTTGCTAGTATACTTATATTATTATCTTACATAGTAAATTTACAAATCTTGATAATCTGCGTTAGGTTTCTTTAAACAACAATTCAAACACTGTCCATTTTTAATGCATTCGTAAGGTTCCAAATGTAAAGAGTCAGACAGAAAAAACGTATTTTTCTTTAAGAAAATCGATTATATTTTCTGAAAGCTCAGCTGTAATGAGTTGATTCTATGATTTTTGGAAATGTCTAAAATACGTCTATTCACCGATATATGAACATGTGTGGGTGACAATAAAACTATAATCGCTATCCCGGAATTCCCGACAGAAAAAAAAAATCTCACAAAAGCATCCAATCCTCTGTTGCTACACATTTTTTCGAAATATTCGGAACAAAATTTCGAAAAAAAACGAAGAGTTTATTCAAGCACTTCTTATGATTTCGTTAAGCAACAAATAAGATTTTTTTCAACTTTTGAACTTTTAGTAAAACTTATAAACGTAATCGTGACCACCAATTTATTATTTTGAAAGTCATTTTTTTAACTTTCCTCTATCTCTGACTTGAAAAATGGTATACCATGGGTTCAAGCTAATAAACCTTCCTACCATTAACCTAAAGATACGCTAAAAGTAATCAGGGCCGCAGTTGTGCATTTTCATTATCAGTTATCTGATTTACAGTGATTATCTCGAAATGTAATGTGGAATAGGTTTTTCTTCGGATCCCATCTGGTTGGCAGAAAGTAACAATTTCGCCCGAACTCGAACATATTCCGGATAATGTATTCAATTCCGAAAACGGAAAATTATAATCAAATCCCCACATGGCAACTTTGTATGGCACTTGGTTGCCGCTCTTTTATTCATTTTTTTTTTGCTCCGGGACCAAGGTTCTTCCCACGCGGCTGAGCTTGAACAAAAGGAGCCAAATTCAATTTCCCCAATCGATTATCGTTTATTTAGCGCATAAAGGAACTTTTCGGGGAGCACAATTTGAGTCACTCGAGGCTGCCGATGTTCAAGTCTTTGGTGGGCTTCGTTAGTATGAACTTTCGATTTTTTTTCTCTTGCTTCTGCCTTGCCTCTGATGTGGTGAAAATTGTCACTTTTGAAAAAACGAGGCGTTGTTGTTACTGAAATGAAGGAAAAAAAGCTGCCGCGCAGATTCAATAATGTTTTGTTCAGCTTTCAAGTAAACGCGAGGGTAACAAAAAGTATGGAAACTCTTTTTTACCGAACCTATCTTTTTGTTTACTCCCATCAGGACCGGGAACATTTGCCATGAAGGGAGGAAAATGGATGCCAAACTTAACACATGTACTGAAAAGTGACACTTTGCATATATGCAAATGTGCTTGGTCAGGCGTTTCGTCTTTCGTTGATCGGCATCGGCACATCATCGCCAATGAAGCGTGGAAACTGGGCTTCCTCGACTGGGTTGCTTCTGATATTGCCAGCTTCGTTTGGACATCTTTTTTTTTCTCGTTGAACGAAGGTCGGGTTCCATCGGAAGTTGGTTGAACACAGGCAGGCAGACATAACAAACGAACGAAAAAAAATCCAGAGACGCCAGCAAATAGAAGAGGAAGATTTTAATTTTTATGCTAGTTTCTTTGTTCATAGTATGATTGATATTTTACTTAAATAAGAAAATTAATGTTATATAAGCAACTGAAATTTTTGGAAATTATGTATCTATCGGTGAAAATAATTCAAACTTTCATCATATAAATTATAAGGAAAAAGTGGTGGAGAGGGTATGGAAATACCAAATTCGTTTAAATGTAATAAGTGAACGGCCCCTAAGTTGACGAATAGAATGTTCGACAGTTGTAAAGAACAAAAAATGTATAAGAACAGGTGTTCATAATTACCCTATAGGAAGAAAACTATGCGATGGAAATAAATCCTCATCAAAATCCAGACAAAGCATAAAAAACTGGATGGAAAACAGTTGATAACAACATCTCAGTTGAGTTTCATACGAAGAGACATTCAAAATATTGAACACTGCTCGAAACGATTTCACAGGGTTATGATTTTTTCAAACAACTGACATAACAATATCAGGGTTTGAAAACCGATCGGAAGTCTCTTATATGAGCCCCTTGGAGCCAAAGGGGTATAAGTGCATAAAAGCTTATTTCGAGAAAACACGCTTTTAAATTGATGTGTTTGGCCTTTTTCCGTATATTTTTCGAGAATTTCAATTTTTGCTCCAAATGTAAAAGTATGTAAATAAAATTCTAAAAATCCGAAAAAATCATCAAATATAGTTTGAAATGAGAAAAACCGTTTGGTATCATTAACTCAAAACCGACCGTTTTGTCACTTATACCCCTTTGGCTCTGAGAGCCTCATATATAACAAATAATCGAAAACTATCACTGTTAAAACTTTTTGTGTTCATTCTTCATTTATTTATTTTTTCGTCAACCGTAACGTAGACTAGTTTGATACATATGCATTTCCTTAAGAATAGGTTTAAGCAGTGTCTGCTTTACAATTTTTGTTAAGAGTTTAGATTTCTTCGATTAAAATATTGTTTGAGTTTTTGCCGAGACATTGTAAGGTCAATGGTTTCGCAGTGTTGATTGTAAGAGGCCATCACAAGGCACAATTTTCCCGTATGTTTGGATAACGTGCCGCTATTAAGCCTACCCCCCCCCCCCCCCCCCCCCCCAAGAGGCCATCATGCGATTTATTGGCCCGTATTTCGCGTAGTTTCTAAATCCCTGACTCGTTCACATTTTTCTACATTCTGATCTCCTAATGTAATTGTAGTGTTTGGTGTTGTTCTTTTTCTGCTAAATGATATTAAATTGCATTTTTTTACATTGAGCTTCAGAAGGCTTTTTTGCCACAACAGGTAGAAAATGTGAATTTCATTCTGGAATATGCTGATGTCTCCTTCATTTCTTATTTCCAAATAAAGTTTCATGTCGTCGGCATAAATGAGCATTTTGAGATTTTTGAGAATAAAGGAAAAGTCTTTTACATAAAGTATGAAAAGTAGGGGTCCTAAATGAGATCCTTGCGGAACTCCTGAAGTGACTTGAATAGGGAGTGTTTTTTTCCATTGAAATTTATTATTTGTTGGTGATTCGTTAGCCATTTCTGGAGTTTAGATTTTAATCAATTTTTTTGTAATTTGAAAAGAAGCATTGGTATTTCTATGCGATCAAATGCCTTACTAAGTCTGTATAAAGAGCTTCCACATGGTTGCCATTATCCATTGCATTCAATCAAAAGTTTATAAATTAATGCATTCATCCCCCACAGCATCATCAGTATAACACTTGTTCATAATAACCCCACTTAGCCCTACCTGTAAGCAAAGGAATCGGCTCTCGCCTTCAGCTTTGAACGGCTTTTATTACAGTAGCGACACAAAGGATAGAATGAAGAAATCGCCCGTGTCAGTCAGTCGCAAGCAGAGAAGAACATCTCTCAGATTTGAGCTATTTTGATCAGATTTAAGCTTTTCAGATGTTTTTAAGCTTTCATCTCCAATGCTATCAAGGTTATAAAAGCGTAGATCTGAAAAAAGCTTAAATATGAGATTCATTAACACTTAGTCAATAGATATTTTTCACACGTTTGAGGAGGGAAGCAACCTTTTACAATCCACGTGGAGAACATCTCTCAAATTTATGCTTTTTTGGTCAGATTTAAGCTTTTTAGATCAGATTTAAGTTTTCATCTCCAATGTTACCAAGGCAAAAAAGCTTAAACATGAGATTCAGATAATCTGCACGTTCTAATTAAAAAAATTGAATTTTAAATGATTAAAAGTCCCATAAGATGAGCATTTGTAGAATTCAATACAACTTTAAACAATTAATATTTACTGCTTTCACCTTTTTTCATAATTTAGTCAGGGCATGAAAACCATAACAAAACGCGAATGCTGGGATGCCAGGTGCAAAAAAATCTATGTAACTTACCAATTTTTTCCGGTGTTATTGTACAAAACAAAGTAAAGATTTTACTTAAGCTACTTTGAAACAAAAGTTACTTCGAGAACTATATTTTATAAATAATAATCAACGCAATCATCATTTATAACAGTTGATCTGCGTCTTATTATATAAACATTGTTAGAACTACAATGTTCACAACGAAAGAATCCCTAAGGTATATTTTTTTTGAAAAAAAAAAATGAAATGAACACCAACCTCAATGATACGTTATTCTTAAAATGTAAAAAAAACAACTAGTTTTCCCCCTAAAGTTGGAATTATATGCAGACTTTTTGGAATTTGAAAAAAAAAAATTATCGAACACTTAGCATCCCTGCTGCAGAGAATCTTACATAGTGAGTTTTGCAAATTTCATGTTGGACAAAATTTACACTAATTTCCAATCAAAATGAAATTTTCATAGAGTTGGTGCCTGAACATTGCAATTTCTCAAAAATTAATTGGAGAATTAATATAACTTATCGTTCATCAAAATCGTATTACTATAGTTGCTTTAATTGTATTATTTTGAGTTGAATATTAAAAATATATTTTGTAAGCCTTTTCCCACTGTGATTTCGTACTGTTATTCCCAGTGGTTTGTTTGCTTACATGAAGTGAAGTTCAATTTAAAAAAAATGGGAAAAAAACTACGCTAGAAAAACAACGCGGCAATCCTCGACGAAACTCAGTTTGAAAGCGGCTATTTAGGCGATTTGATTTGGCGTTTCCATATCTGCTGTATTCAAGCTTTACGCCGCGGCGCGCCGTACCGAAAAGGACATTGCTGCGCTATCAGAAAAGGCAAGCTGAATACGAAAAGTTGGAAATCTGTCGGATGGATCGGTTTCACTCAGTATTTTATCAACAACTTGAACTGGAACTAGTGGATCACATCATTCAAATGGCGATCAGTCGGTATGGAATTACACGTAAAGACATCCGAAGAAAAGCCTTCGAAAAAGCAGGAAAACTCGGTCTTGATCACCCGTTTAGTTGAGAAAAAGAGCTAGCTGGATCGGAGTGGCTACGATAATTCCTCAAATGACACCCGGAACTTAAGTTGCGAAAGGCCGAAAATACATCTTTAGCGCGTATAAAAGGCTTTAACAAAAAAAAGCAGTGAATTGTTTCTACCAGTGGCTTCGAAAAATCATCTCTGTGCATAATTATTCCCCGGAACAAATATGACATGTAGATGAAACTGGATTTAGTTTTTTTTCGGGATTTTCATCCCTTAGGATGATTCATCCCTTCGGACTGGATTTAGTACGGTAAGCTTAGAGTTTTACAAAAAAAAAAACATTTTATTTGCACTTTACTTTAAGGTTCAAAGTATTCGCTAAAAAAGGACAGCGTCATGCATCCGGAGTTTCATCTGGCGAAAGGGGCACGAATACAACTGTAATCATGGCTAGGTCCGCGTCCAGCACCTTTGTTCCCCCTGCATTTGTATTTCCTCGAGCCATAATGAACGATACCTTGAAAGTTGGAGCTTCTGAACGATCTTCATTTATGTGCCATCCTAGTGGGTGGAGCAACAGCAACACATATAGTTTGTGGTTTGAACACTTTTTAGATTTTGTTATACCTACAGCCGAGCGACCTACCTACCTACCTAAGAATCCGGCGCCGATTGACCGACGCATAGGGCTGAGATAAAAGATCTCCACTACTGGCGATCCGCAGCCAGCGTCTTCACTTGATGCCAGCCAAGGATTTAAACGGCTAGACTACGCCGCCACGAGCTTTTGGGCCTGCCTCTTCTTCAATGCCCATCTGGATTCCAGTCAAGCGCGTCTCTGCAAATCTCGGTTTCATCTCTTCGCAGCGAGTGCATTATCCATCTTCACTTACGTTCCCGAATCTCAATTTCTAGCGCCTTTTGATGACACCGCCGATCAAGTTCCACTTTTGAGATTCAGATGCCAGGCCAGCAAGCGCGGATGATGTTCCGCAGGCAGCGATTGACAAAAATTTGCAGCATTCGGGTCGCGTCGACGTTTGAATTGAAGATTCGGATCTTAGTTCGTAGAGAGATCTGGCGTGAGCGCCAGATGTTTCGAAGACTCGCAAACGCAAATCGGGCTTTTCTGATGTGGGTTTCGATGTAGTTCTTGGTACCACTATCAGGCGTAATCTGGCTACCAAGATACTGGAGGCACTCCACTGTCTCAACCTGTTGTCCAGCTACCACGACGGGCCCATACCATATCGTATTTGAAAAAGCAGGCGAAACCTGAAGAATCTATCGAACACTTCGCAAAAAAACTGGAAATATGTAGCCAAAATCATCGCAATGCAGTCTGTGCTGAAGCAGTCTACGATCAAAACTTCGATGAGTGGCCTACGATTGTCTGGAATCTAATTGTTTATTGATTAACTGATAATAAAGACTCTAGGGAACATCCCAAGCAACCAAAAGTCCCATAAACAGGTACAAAAAAACTTAATGTGTGATACGGTCAAAATTTGGTCAATATCAACTTGACGTATTTCTTTCAATTTTGCATTCAAAAAACCTGAACACCCCTCATTTTGAAGGTGTGTGTTTGTGTAGAATGTCGCTCCTATTTTGATTTTGGAATTCAGTCTTCAGTTGTCAAAATGCCGTCCAAGGAAGAAGAGCAGCGTATCAAAATTTTGCTCGCGCATCGCGAAAATCCAAGATACTAGCACGCAAAGCTGGCAAAATCGCTAAAAGGTACAAAATCAACCGTTACAAATGTAATTTAAGTGTTTGGGGAACGTTTGTCGACAGCCAGGAAGTCTGGATCGGGGGAAAATCGAAAACCGGAAGCCGCTAAGACGACAAAGAGAGTTGCCGGTAGTTTCAAGCGAAACTTTAACCCCTCTCTCCGAGATGCCGCAAATAAGCTGGGTGTATCGTCTACAAGCGTGCATCGAGCCAAAAAAACGAGCCGGACTATCGACTTACAAGAAGGTAGTGACTCCAAATTGCGATGATAAACAAAATACGACGGCCAAAGCAAGATCCCGGAGGCTGTACACGACGATGCTGACGAAGTTTGACTGCGTGGTAATGGACGACGAAACCTACGTCAAAGCCGACTACAAGCAGCTTCCAGGACAGGAGTTTTATATGGCAAAAGGAAAGGGAAAGGTAGCAGATATTTTCAAGCACATGAAACTGTCGAAGTTCGCGAAGAAATAACTGGTTCGGCAAGCCATCTGTACCTGTGGCTTGAAAAGCACCATTTTCATAGCTTCCGGGAATGTCAACCAAGAAATTTACGTGAAAGAGTGTTTGAATAAACGTCTGCTGCCTTTCCTGAAGAAACACGATTGTTCCGTACTGTTTTGGCCGGATTTGGCATCTTGCCATTAGGGTAAAAAGGCCATGGAGTGGTACGCCGTCAACAACGTGCAGGTGGTTCCCAAGGATAAGAACCCTCCCAACACGCCAGAGCTCCACTCAATTGAGAAATAATGGGCTGTTGTGAAGCGGAAACTTAAAGAAGACCAAAAAAACTGCTAAGGACGAGCAGTAGTTCAAGGCAAACTGGCTTTTTGCGGCGAAGAAGATGGACAAGGTGGCTGTATAAAATCTGATGGCAGGGGTTAAGCGTAAGGCCCGGCAATTCGGATTTGGAAAAGCGGAAGCCTAACTGAATATTTTTCCTGAATTTTATACCAATTGAACTTAAAAAAGAAATTAAATTATATTTTTTAAATAAACGATTTCACCGATTTACACGTGTTTTCTCTTGACCAAATTTTGACCGTATCACCCTTTACTCAGCCCCATCATTAATATGAAGTACGTTCTATGCAGCTCAAAAATTAAGTTCATATTGATACTATTAAGTTCCAAAACAAGTTTCAATGTTCATCTATTCAGCTTACAGCGGCCTCTAATACATATAAATCACATTTGCAACTCTCAAGCGCATTAATGAGTCTTTACTACAAAAAAAAATTAAAAATAAATATTTAGTTAGTACTCAAAAATGAAAAAAATTATGAAAATTTCATAAAATTAAAAACAAAAGACTTAAAAATGACTAAAAGTAACTTATAAATGATGGAAAATAACAAAAAATGTTCTGACTTTTCACATTTATCGGTATAAAATGTTTCGATTTACATTGGTTAAAATTTATTAAAACTACCCTGTTAAATTAATTAGTTGAACTTAACAAAAGCTTTTCTTGTGTTTTTTTTTTTTTTAAATTAGGATGCGATCATTTTTAAATTTTGCTTCAGAAAAGATTTGGATTTCAAGTATTTATGTAAATTTAAAATATGCATACATAATTTAGATAACAGTAAGTCTATTCAAAATGTTTAACACAGGTTTATTGCTTTCCGCAAAACAGTTGATACAAATAAAAATCATAGCAAACAAACATTCAAAACTTTAAAAAAACTTTAACGCCTATAAATAATATTTCAATTACAATATTCAAATTATGGAAGCATTTTTTTTGTTTCGAAAATCAATTTTCACCAATTTTCGTTTCTAGATAATCTGTCTTTAATAAAAAATAAAAATATATGTAGGTTATCTTCCACATTATGGTGCGCCGATGAAAATCACAAAAAGGCCAGATCAATCGAACGTCACCGAGGGTCATTGGGTTTCGGTCCTTTTCCCTCTGTCCAGCAGGCCCGTTGGCAGTCTTGCTAAGTGGGGAACCTACTGGCCAAATGGAATGGCCAGTCTGTGAAAGGTTGTTATTGTTCGGGCTCTTCCTTTCTCTTTTGAGCGCTCGATCTGGGTGAGGGAAAGTGTCCTTTTTCCCCAGAAAACCATCAAAAGGTCGAATACCACCTTCTCACAAACATTCAGACGGCCTGGTGTTAAGCGTTAAAACATCATATTCAGCATCATTATATTCATTTTGCTGAATCGACAGGACCTCGACGTTTTTCTTCGATTTTTTGTTCGTTTTTTCACTTGACACTCCAACTTTCTGGTGGTGAGAATTGCTGCAAGTGGGATTTTCTTTTTTTATAAATCTAACCAACCTTTCCGTTACATTGTCCGGGGCGGTTACAAAAATGAATGGTTAGTGGTTTGGCTATTCGCAATTTCGTTGAAATTCTAATGGAGCAGTAGGGCATTTGCAGTTAATGAGATGTCCAGTTTCGTTTTTGGATATTTTTATCGGAAATATTTGGTATAGGTACCGCATTGATAATATTTTTTTCACCTTATCGGAATTTGCCTCTTGTCTTGACCATGAAGCTTAAATTTACGGGAGGACAGAAAATTTGATAATACCAGGTCAAATATGTTCCGAGTGAAAACATAACCTTTGGCGCAATCTATTGCGGTTAGCGCCGTATGCCCATTCTAATAATTCATGTTGGGGTAAAACCTTTCATAAAATTTATGATTCGTCCTTTCGCCATCAAGAACAACACTACACTAACCGCCATAACCTGAAAGTTTACACGTGTGCTTCCGCTTTTCTCAATCGCAGTCTTTCTGGGAAACAAGCAATCAATCTTCTCCGGGCCAACCTGCAGGGAAGCTGACGCGAATAGCCGACCCCAGTCCAAACGGAGTGATTCTTGGAATTCCGGCCGGTGGAAAGGGACGAACAGGTTGAGTTTTATTGCTCCATTCCTTTTGACGACGGTTTTGGTGCCGCGTGTCACCTTAAAGGAGATCATCCTGTCGGCTGATTTCCTCGTAATGGGAACAGAGCAGCTGAAAGCTCTGACTCCGAGCAACGACAACATCTAACCGGATCCGGTGAAATGGCTTTCCCGAGCTACCTTAATAAAACTTTCCTTTCTTTCGTTCTTTTTGTAGTTATCAAAAAAAAAAAAAAAAAACAAGGAAGCGTTGTTAAACAAGGTCTAGGGTTTCGTTTTTAACATTGGACTTTCTAAATTTTTATTCTGTATTTTTTGAATACACCATTAGTTTTTCATAAACAACTAGCTGGTCTGTATAATCCATGTACAGAAAATTTGTAAGTATACGATTTATTTAAGGGGGGGGGGTAGAGTCTAACACTTTCAAAAAATCGATTTTTTTATTTTTTTATTTTCTTATTGTAAAACATTTCAAGAATGTTGTGTAAAATTTTCAAGTCAATTGAAGCAAAACTGTAGAAGTTATAGGCCTTTATCTCCTCCTATCTAATACTGCAAGAAAGCAAGAGCAGAAAATTCAAACGCGTTTTTCTCGAAAGCACATTTTCAAAGTTCGTGGACATCGTCATTTGAAAACTACTTATCCGATTCTTTTCAAATTTGGAACATATTTTCTACATACAAAATACCAGACCCCAACGTTTTTCTTTTTTGATTTTTTTACTTTGGGGAGATTTTAGAGTCGAAAAATGGCGGATTTTTAAGTGAAAAATCGTAGTTTTTACTTCAAACAGCCACAAAAATTTCATAAAAATATTTTTAAGTTAAATAAAAACGTTGGGGTCCAGAAAAACATCTATTAAAAATATTTTGCTCTGATTTTTTGACTTCAGATGATTCTGTGCTGAGATACAGTGTCCACCGCAAATCCTGTTTTCTAAAAGGCATCCTCGAAAATGCTCCGTCACCGGCTCATTTTTCAATATTTTTCTACGAAAAAATTACTAAATGTTCTTTTAACAATGCTTTGTATAATGCAAAAAATTTGAATACATTTGTTTGAACGATAGCTCTAGAAAAAAATCGTGAAAATGGTGTTTTTTTATACCCGTTAGACCCTACCCCCCCCTTAATGAAAAAAGAAAAAAAATTCTTAACTGATTCAAATGGTGACACATTTGAACAAATAATTCTATTGCAAGCGTATTAGGAGGTTCACTGAAGAAAACTAACTTTAAAGTTGAACCCAGAACCCAGGCTTTCAGTTTTCATTTGGTCCTAGAAAAATATTCATCGAATTGATTGGAAAATTTTGCCCCTGGATCTATGCACCACCATTAATTTGCATTCGAATATAAGTATGGCTAATGAAGGTGGTTGCTGGAGATTGGAAAAAAGATAACATCTGCTACCGTCTCGTGCCTACCCCGAAAAAAAACTTTTTAACTTTAACTTCGAAGTTTCCTTTTTTGTGGAAAAACGTGAAAGTTTCTAATTTGAGTCCGATAAGTATATTGAACTCGTTATCAAAAATTTTTGAAAAGCTTTAAAAACCAACATATAGGAGAGATAAGAGCATAACGAGCACCCAGGGCATAAAAACACTCCTTTTTTCAACAAAAATACGTGTTTTCTTAAACAAATTTTCATGAGGATTTGTTTCATACTTCCTAAAGTAATAATTTTTCACCAAAAAAGAAATATCCTTTTCATCTTTACAGAAATATTAAATAATAAACAGCTAGGTTCTCAAGTGACGAGAATATTATAATTTTTGAGCACCACCAAATAAGCTTTTAAATCCTTAAAGCCTTTAAATCATCTTGATCTGAAAAGTACGCACTGCAACATGATTTACACATTGTTTCTCACCAATTCACCATCATAAAATTTTTAATTTTTCACTTTAATCAATTTAAAAACACGTTTTTACTTAAAATTGTTGACCTGGGGCGAACAGAGCACTAATAATCAGGGCACGATGAGCGTTTTCTGCCGTATAATCTAGCACTGAATTTAACTCGATGAAGTCAACTGAATAATAGAGCTACAACTTGACTTGTTTCATCTACCGACGACCTCAAACTTTTCCACACCATCAATGGCCAAGACGATATCGATCTCTTGCAAAGGCAGTTCAACACCTTCGCTCACTGGTGTGACACCAACTGCTTGCCTCTAGACCACAGCAAATGTGCGGTCATTTCTTTTTCTCGCAAGCGGAACCCTCTTCACGCAGAGTACACTCTTGGGAACGAAATCATCGCCCGGGTGGACCACATCAACGATCTGGGCGTTATCCTACACAGAAAAAAATACTGAGCTTTACATTTCATGTAAAATTTGATTTCATGTAAAATTCGGTCAGAGGGGTTGTATACTAAAACGCAGCCCTGAAAAAAACCATGCGTTTCCTCATTCGGGTCAATTTGTTGTAATTTTACATGACTTTTGCATGAAACGATGTTTGAAATCAAAAACATTGCAGTCGCGCACAGGGTGTGTCTTATTGTTTTCCAATTTTTATAAATGAAAAGCGAAAAGAAATCTTTTTAAAAAATTTCACCAAGAAACAAATAATGTTTTATTGCTTTAATTAAAAAACCTAAAAATAGTATATTACTCTAGAGAAATTTATAGACATTATTGGATAGAAGTGATATATTGTTCTAAGCTAAACAGTTCCCCTCTTGTTCATTTCTAAACATATTTTAAACATAAGAATAACTCTAACAGATAAGGTTGATTTGAAATCTAGCATTTAAAATTGAATGACACAAAAAGTAGTCAAACTTTTGGTAAGAATAGAAAAAAATGCAGAAAAAGGTCAACAATATTCTTAATTTTTTGTTACCAAAATTTCAGCAAACTAAAGATATTTTTCTCTTTGTTCTTGGATTTGAGTATAAACGTGTTTAGAGATGTACCGAATAGTGGTATTCGGCGAACGGCCGAATACCGAATATCGACCTTTCCAACTATTCGGCCAAACGAATATTCGGCCGAATATTCGACCGAATATTCGGTCAAATATTCCATTGAGTTTTTAATGAAAAAAACTTAAGCGATTATTTCAATGCTCTCTATTTCTTCCATATTAATGCCCCTTATGTTTTAGTTGATTATTTTCAACCAGATGATATCATCGGATGATGATAAGGTACAAGATATTTTTAAGTGGAGGTCTTTCTGATTGTTTAAATGTCACCAATAACCAGAAAGACATTAGATGACTAGTCGCTTCTAGGGCGTTTATAACCATAGAGATTGCGTTTCTGTGAAATCTGGGACAAAACATGTCGAAACAGGTGTCAAGCTATTTTAAATTGCTTCTTTGATAGCGAACTAGATGAAGGTCGAATTTGAGCAAGATATCTTCAAAATAGTTGTTAAAAAGAAAAATTATCTTTGACCTTAAGCATACTTTACTTTCAACCAGACGTATCCACACGGTCAGACATGCAGGACGATTTTTGAACAAAAATAATTAAAAAGGGCAAAATTTGTTTTTATTTTGAAATTTTGAAAAATCGTATTTGAACACAAAATCTAAAAAATTTAAGAGAAACTTGAGTTTTTATTTGATTTAGCAAATAATCTTAACAAACCCGAGCAAAATTCGAAAAGCTTTCAACAATATCTGGACATCTCGACCAGATTGGACTTATCTGGAATGTTTACTGGATATATGGGAAAGCATGAAGATATCAAGAAAATCTGGAATAAAATGTAATCAAAGTATTAAGCGATACTTGTATCCTGTAGATACGATCTACTGTGAAAGATACGCGGATACATCTTAGAAGTTTAGCTGAAACCATACGTTTTTAATGATTGTGTAGCTTATACAACATTACTTTTGGAACTTTAATAAATTATCCGAAATCATTTGAAAATTATGCAAGTCTGTAGAAGATATTCGGCCTATTCGGCCTATTCGGCCGAATACTTAGCTCAACTATTCGGTGAGCCGAATATTCGGCTTAACGGTTTTTTGACGGTATTCGGCGCCGAATATTCGGCCGACCGAATATTCGGTACATCTCTAAACGTGTTAATTAAAAAAATCAGGCTCATGGACGATTATATAAGTGAATCGTTTTGAGTTGTTTAAAATTCATACAAACAAATGACTCGCTTCATTACCCCTTCCTCAATTCCCATCATTTTGCAAATACATTTCAATGTACAACGAATTAATATCAAGTTATATTATTTAAAAACATTCTAGGTGAACATTATGCAAACTACATTGAAAAAGAAAATGATTTAAAAAAACCATCCATCCAAAAACTATGAACGAAACATAAAAGAAAATTCAGATACACCCTGTAGCAGAATCGTATCACAAACAAACACCGAACGGCCGACCGGTAAGCAGCAAGTTTGATTTGATGCGCCGAAAAAAATCTGTTTCAAGTGTGGAGCTCGTGAATTTCGAGTAAACACAAACATTTTGAACAACTTTTTAATCATTGTCATGCTTTGTTGTAAGGCTGATGGCTAGAAGTAGATAAATTATGAATTAAAAAACTAAAAAAGAATAATGAGCCGGAACGGTTTTATTGTTATGGTCATGTAAATTCACAATGGCATTTTTCTCTTTTCGGGAATTTACATTACGTCATAAGCCATGTAAATTTAGTAGAAATAACTTGTTCCAATTATTTGCAGGTTAAAACATGTAAAAGCACAAGATTATTTAATACTGTGTAGACCACCGGCTGGAGTTTAAGACTCATACGAATTACATCGTCGATAAAGCGTCTAGAAGTCTTGGATTCTTATTTCGCGTAACAAAGGAGTTTAAAGATGTGTACTGCCTAAAAAGTTTGTATTGCAGCATAGTTCGCTCAACGCTTGAATATGCATCTGCAGTTTGGTGCCCATTTTACCAGAACGGAGCTGAACGAATAGAGGCTATTCTGAGCTTGCCAGATTGCCCGGTTTTATCCGGGTTTGCCCGGATATTTGATGTAGGATTTCAAGAAAGTCCGGTCCGGCCCGGTTGCCCGGATATCGTGAAAAAAGTCCGGATATTGCCCGGATTTTTTCACAATTTTCACAAAGAAACCAAAAAAAAATCAAAGTTTTTGAGTAAGTTTCAGCAAAATCGATTAACGGTATGGAAATTTTCAACGGTTATTTCAAATAATTTCGCTGATTTACTTTTATAAACCTTTAAATATTTAAGTGTTCCAAAAAGTTTCTGGAAGTCTGCAATTACATTAATAAAATATTAATTTCATTTTTTTGCATTTTTTCTTTGCTTTTATATATTAAAACAACTAAATTTTGCCCGGATTTTGCCCGGATTTTGCCCGGTTTTTGGATTTGAAAAATTGAAATCCATGCCCGGATTTTGCCAGGTTTTTAAAAAAAATGCCCGGAATTGCTAGGCCCGGATGGGAGTGGAAAAAATTCTGGCAACCTTAGGCTATCCAGCGGCGTTTCATACGTTATGCCCTGCGACACTTGAACTGGTTAGATCCGTTTCGTTTACCCAGTTACGAAAACCGTTGCCGCCTAATTGATTTAGACACGCTTCAAATTCGTCGTAACGCTGCACGTGCTCTAGTCGTAGCGGATCTCCTTGCGTCGAGGATTGACGCTCCCATGCTGCTGGAGGCTATTCCTCTCAGTGTGCGACCCCGAGGATTAAGGAACCAAAATCTACAGCTCTATGTTCCCATCCGGCTGAATATCTACGGCGGCGCCAACAGCGCTCTTATTGGGATTTTGAGAACTTTCAACCGCTTCGCCGAGTACTTCGACTTCGACGCTTCAAGGACTACTTTCCGAAGAAAAATTTTAATGGTTTCGAGAACTTTGTAGATTTAACTAGTATTTAACTCATTATTTTATTAAGTTATCATTAGGATCAACATGTGGTCCGTTGATGTTTTTACACAAATAAATCTGTCGATTTGGCCTATTGGTAAGGTGTCGGAGAGGTAATCAGTAGACTCCCAACCAGAAAGCCAGCAAACCAGGAAGAAAGCACTCTAACGCACTTTTTGTTACTAGGTAAATCCCGTTTTGAGTATTTTTGTGCCCCTTTTGTGACTCAAGTCCCTTACAACGTACATATAAAACACTTTTGCAACTTTCCAGTTCATAATGAGTACATATAGTTCACTCATGGAACTTGGGCAAAATAAGTCACGTACAACGTACATATCAATCACTTTTGAAACTTTCAAGTACATTAAAGGGTACATATAGTCCACTAAAGCGAATTTGGCAGTTGTTTCTCTTTGTCAGCCAATATGTAACTTTCAAAGCTTTCTTTTAAGTAAATATGTGACTTTTGGTTGCTTGGGTGTTGTTCATAAATGATCTCCCTTTGGTCCTGAATTTTTGCTCAGTTCATATTTTTCAGTTATACTTATGTTCTAACGGTTTTTCTTCATTGGAGCAATTGGGTGCCTAAAAAAATTCATAAATGGTACATCGATAACTTTCTTCTTATCAATCCTGAGAAAACGAAAGCGCTTTTCATCTATAAATAAACCATCCGTATCGCGCCCCCAAAACCTTATTTTGATGACCAAGAAATTCTATCTACTGACCACGCTTAAAATCTTGGAGTTATGTTTGAGCAGAATTTCTCTTGGGAACGTCAAATATTCACACAATGTGGCAAAATTCATGGTTCACTTGAAAAACTATATTTGACAACAAAGCATTCAAATACTTCTATAAAATTCCATCTGTTTAAATCGTTTGTCTACCCACTATTTATTCATGGAGATTTTCTTAATCAAAACGCCACGGATAGATCATTGCGTTGCGTTGAATTCTTGTATAAGATATGTTTTTAATTTGTATAGATTTTCGCATGTTTCAAATCTTCAAAAACACTTATTAGGTAGCCGTTGTGAAAAGTTTTATGCCTTCAGGTCAGCTCCTGTTATCCACAGAAAACTCACATAAGGTTAAAAGTTAACCAGTTACTGGTATATTTGAGATCACTACTTGTGCCACTTAGAAGCTCTCGAACCGGTTGCCTTGCTATCCCCCAGCCGGCACATTTCTGTTTACTACAGTAATTTGTTTTTTTTTGTGAGAGGTATTCCCTTTCAAATCAAGGAGGGAATAAAAAATAATGTGAAAAACAAATAAATTGGAATAAATTTCACGAAAGTTGTATACAATATCATTGTACAAAACCTAAAAACAAGTAATTTTTTATCGAACAATTCAATAAGACCAAGAAAACAAAAGGTGATGAACTTCCATCTTCCAAAATTTGTAATTTTCGTCTTGTGATCTTTTGGATTCTTGATTTTTTTTTTCGAAATTTACATTAAATACTTCAAACTTTATTTATTTTCCCCTTCGGATTTTTGGAAATTTCGAAGGGGGGGAGGGGTCTGACAAAAGAAGAAATTGATATTTGTTCCAGCCTAACTTCAAATCATTAATTATTGTATGAACAGTGGATTATGTAAATTTTTAGAGCCGACAAATTTACTTTCTATCACCACAGAGCTAAAAGTCTCCAGTGTCGGTAGCTCCACAGAAAAATATAGCAACGTATAATTTTCCTTTCTAAGATCCCTAATCGTCACCCACAGAATAGGTAGGTTCTTCGCAATCTGACTAACACTGACTGGCGAAAAGGTTTCTTTCTCTAAAATCCTGAATGTTTTCGCATTCTTAGCCCAAATTCCCAAAACAAGAAGATAAATAGCAAGTGCTACTGGGCGCGCTAAGCTTACTCACTCTCTTCCAGGCAAGGCACAAGTGCATGTGGCCAATGTATTCTTTATACGAGCGGACCGGAAGATTGCTCCGATTTTACTGGCGGAAGGACCCAAAGTTTATGGTAGGAAGAAGGGAAAACAAACAGAACGAAAGTAGGATTGATGACGATGGGATTTTCCGGACTAAGCGGAATATTTATTTGCATTTTGTCGCATTCAATTACCGAAGCGATACATTTGACTTACCCCCCGGTCCATTAGCCGACTGCCTGGTGGGATTTCCGACTCTTTCGTACAAACTCCCTCCCACTCGGTGCCATCCGGAATCTGTCCTGACGAACCGATCCAAGCAGTTTGCCAAACTTCCTGTGGAGTTCACCCGATTGCAAAGCTTCTGTGGCTTTGTCTTCTGGCTTCGCACCAGCGAATACTTACTACCATCTAAGGAGAAGATTTTGGCAATTCCGAGAGCTCATACCTACACATGCCAAGTTGTATTGTCGTAGCGTAGATACATGGCCGCTTTGTGCCATCATCATCATCCTCATCATCTTGTTGTGTCGTCGAAAAGGGATTAATGAACTACGATAACGAGTGTTTATGGCGAAATAATGGGCTGCGTTTCCACCTCCTTTCCACCTCAATTACCCACACACACACATTACCTACGCCGCCATTCTTGCGCTCCTTGTCGGCTAACACGAAAGTAGTAGATTATGGTTCAAAAGACGGATACACTTTACTTGCGAGTCAATGTACTGAAAGTTGTTCTTGTCAGTGCCAACAGGACATAATTGGATCCTGTCAGATAAGTAAATTCTAATTTTCCAGTTTGATTCAGGAGGCAAACTTCCGGTTCCTGGCGTTCAAAGCCAAGAGACGGATCAAAAGCAATTAGATAATATAGTGGGTAGAAAAACGGGAAAACATAAACGTGCGGTCGAGAAGTTGAAGCTTTTCGTCTTCTTCTTAGTCTGGTAAAACATGGTTTCTCAGAGCTTGCTAGCCAGTTTAGTTGCTGTTTTAATCACTGCAAAATAAATGTGCTCCGAAACAAACACATTGTGATACTAAGCAGAATAAAATTGGGGTATTTTGTATGTTTGTTTTTTTTTTGAGGTGGTAAAACTGAAATACTAGCTTTGAAATTGAAAAGTAAAATTTAAACTGAGAGGTAATACCTATCTACTACTTGTAATTAGCCACTAAATTCTAGCAAACTATTGGCAGGGTGTTCCACATCAAATTATATGACTTGTAGAAAATTACTCATTCTGTATATTTGCTTGAAAATTCGCACAAAGGTAGCTAAAAGTGGATTATTTACAAGGTATTTTTAAATTTTTCTGTTTTATGAAAAATAAAAAAACCAATCAAAGAGCAATGGGGTAAACTCAAGAAAAATACTCAATTTTTCTCTCTGAAAAACAACTTGTAGTCTTGCTAAAACTGTGAGTTATATGATAAATCGCTGCTTCAAGGTTCTGAGATTCCACAAAAGAATACTAAGGGTCCGAATGATTTTTTATCAGTATTTAGGACCTACAAGCGAGTGAGTAGGGGAGAATGAGGATACTTGATCCCTGGGGATACTTGATTCCTTAGCTATATCTCGAAACTAGAATGTCTTACAAAGATCAAATGTTCTAGTAAAATGTGCCAAAATGAGCTAAACAACAATGCTTGAAGTTTAAAATTTTTTGACAAAATAATTGTTTGAGTAATTGAACTTTGTTTGAAAAATTTCACAAAATGTAACTTGAAGATCTTTTTTCATCACTTTAAAATGTTCCTTACATGGGAAAATTATGAAAAAAAATATTGTTCCAATGTATCAATCGTTCGAGCGTAAAATGAACTTCATCATGCCATATTTTCAAAGCAATGGAAAACTTTCAACTTTTTTCAGAAAAAGTTTTCTAAAATGTTGATTATGGGTACAATTGATCCCCTAGAGTTGGGTACAATTGATCCCCCTTCCAAACGGCATATTCTTCTTCTGAATTGATCGTTATGATTGCTGATTACGAAATTACTAATTTTTATCCAAAAACTAATATTTATCAAACAATTGTCTGAAGAAAAGAGCAAAAATAACACTAGTTTACAGCATTTTTGAACTCAGTAAACTGATGGTCATTTCAAATGTAAAATCGGGCGCTGAATCCGAAAATGAAATTCAAAAAAATCTCAGTAGAACCGTTTTTGAGTTATGCTCCAAATATGAAATTTCGAAAAAATTAAAAAAGTTTTTGTACTTAGATTAAAATATCTCTGACGGCATAACAGTAATTTGAAATCCCTCTTTTGCATATTGAAGGTGAATAAGTTTTCTATCGATCATCTGAACACTGTTTTTGCGTTTGACCAACAGTATTGCTGATATTAGTGACTTTATGAGAAAAAAAATTATAAAAAACGCATTTTTTTAGAGAAAATTTTGTTTCAACGAAAGTTTTAGACTCGATGGTAGCATTTAAAAAATCTGATTTTCTTTTGCGCTTTATTGTCAATTTAAAACAAAGATTTCAAGTGGTTATTTATCAAAATTGGTTGAAAATTGAAGAAGTTATGGCTACTTTACCATAACTGAAATTTTTGGAGTTTTTAATAATTTAACGAACCGCAGTACACTTATCATTGTATAGAAAGAATCAATCATGATAAATCTCACTCGCTCCAAGTCAAAATTATTTATTAGCTTACCAGAAGGTCACATGCCAAGTTTCAGGAAGATCTGACCATAGGGAGGGGTTGCTTAAATCTCAAACGTGAATAAAATTTTGTGGTATTCTGCCCGGAAGGAACGAAAAATACTGGTTTTTCATCAATAACTTTTTTCATAACTAGCTGATTATTTTTTATGGTTGATTTTCTTAAAGCCTAAGTTGAGACAAATATTTCACCCGAAGACTGTAACTCGATTGGATTTGAAACAGGAAAGTTATCGCGGTTCAAAGACCGCAAATTTTGTCCAACACGCAATGAGTACTTTTTACCCATTGCGATTTATACGACAATTTTCGACCAAAATTCAATCTTTAAACCGCAATAACTTTTCTGTTTCAAATCCAATCGAGTTACAGTCTTCGGGTGAAATATTTGTCTCAACTTAGGATTTAAGAAAATCAACCGTAAAAAACAATCAGCTAGTGATGAAAAAAGTTATTGATGAATAACCAGTATTTTTCGTTCCTTCCTGGCAAAATACCTCAAAATTTTATTCAAGTTTGAGACTCAAGCAACCCCTCCCTATGGTCAGATCTTCCTGAAACTTGGCATGTGACCTTCTGGTAAGCTAATAAATAATTTTGACTTGGAGCAAGTGAGATTTATCATGTTTCATTCTTCCTATACAATGATAAGTGTACTGCGGTTCGTTAAATTATTAAAAACTCCAAAAATTTCAGTTATGGTAAAGTAGCCATAACTTCTTCAATTTTCAACCAATTTTGATAAATAACCACTTGAAATCTTTGTTTTAGATTGACATTCAAGCGCAAATGAAAATCAGATTTTTTAAATGCTACCATTGAGTCTAAAACTTTCGTTGAAACAAAATTTTCTCTAAAAAAATGCGTTTTTATAATTTTTTTTTCTCATAAAGTCACTAATATCAGAAATACTGTTGGTCGAACGCAAAAACAGTGTTCAGATGGTCGATAGAAAACTTATTCACCTTCAATATGCAAAAGGGGGATTTCAAATTACTGCTATGCCGTCAGAGATATTTTAATCTTAGTACAAAAACTTTTTTAATTTTTTCGAAATTTCATATTTGGAGCATAACTCAAAAACGGTTCTACTGAGATTTTTTTGAATTTCATTTTCGGATTCAGCGCCCGATTTTACATTAAAAATGTTGGTCAGTTAATCAAGTTCACGATTTTTTTAAAATTTTGTAAACTAGTGTAATTAGTTTTCTCTTAATTATAAAAAATAGCGCCTTTAAGTATGCAATGATAATAGCGTTGAAACAAAGTTATAGAATTTTCTTCATATGTCTGCTATAAATTGTGAAATGAGAACAAACATGACCAAAATAGTCAATTAACATTCTATCTTGGGGTTTTGCTTGATTTTTATACAAGGATTAGGGCTTCCTGAATAAAAGATCAAGTCTCCTTCAATATGGAGATCAAGTCTCCCCTAACTTCAGAAAAATCGCAATTTTTTTACTCCCACGAAAATGCTTCTAGTTCATCAACGGGTTCAAGTATCGTTCTAATTTTTGGAGCATAGAAACTTGAAGTTACAAGCTGTCAGAAAATGTCAAAGACGGCGAGTTGCTAAATTTTTCCAAAAAGATATAGTGAAAATAAGAAAAGGGGATCAAATATCCCCACTCTCCCCTACAGTTTCAGACAGAATCTTTATTTTTGCTAAAGAAACCACAGAGTGGCTCTATATAAAGTTTTGACCGGAACTTTTCACCATTTTCTTGCATTTTCGATGATATTCTTTTAGATTAATGGTTTAAGTTTACATAAATATAATTTTCACAGCAACCAGTATGTATAACTAGCATTTGAGCCGCAGCCCATGGCGTAGAGGATAGCCTTCAAATCTTCTAAGCCATCGGTGATTAGATCGAATCCCGGTCACGGCATACATAGTACACGTTCTGCGGGTTGCTGGTTTTAGTATTTGTAGGATACTAGCCATCATATCCTCGAAAAATGTATGCTGATAATTAAGTAAAAAAAAAGACTCTCTTCGGGGAAACATCATAACCTGTAGAATATTACGCATAAGGTTGCCAGATTTTTTTCAGCACGTCGCCAGGCCGGGCAAATCGAAGCAAATTTTTATAAAAACCTCAGCAAATTCCGGGCAATATCCAGGCAAGTTTGTTCAAAATTCAAAATAACCCAACAAAAAAAAATTAAAAATAAACTTTTTCATCAGGACTTATCGTCAGATTTAAAATTCTATTTTTAGCTTCAAAAAACCTTTTATGATTATTTTTATAAAACTTATTCAGAAAAAAATTCAATATTTTTTTCTTTGACACATCTTGTTTCGCTTATACTTTCCATCACCTTAGGAAATTTGGGTTTTAATGTTGCTTCCGAAACAAAATATCTCAAAATTCCATACAATTTTCAGGCTTGATGTGCAATCCTTTCCCGTTATCCGATCTGGCTCAAATTTTGCATGAGTCATTGTTATAGGCCTAAATAGGATCAATTTTATCCTGCGGCGCATAACTTTTTCAAGAATCAGGTCATTTGGATCATTCTTGTGACCATAATCACCTCACATAACCCTACATATTTTGAATTTCAGCAATTTACAACTAGGTGTTGGCTCCTTCAATTGTCAAATGAAGCAATATTATAAAATTTCTCCCGAACAGGGCTGGATTTAGGGAGAGGGGCAATAGGGATAAATTATTCCGAGGCCTGGAGGTGTTTAGTTGAGCCACTCGCCAAAAATAAACAATTTGGCTTTATACACTGGAATACGATATAAAATATAAAAACTATATATGTACCATAAACTGGGGTTACATGAACATGAAACACTTTTCAACTTGAAGGGCCTCTAGACAATGTATATTTTGAGCAACTCAAATGGCTTGTTAAAAATTATTCGGTTCTTCAATAACTTTTAAATGGTAAAAACATGCGTATTTCATGCTATTCACGAAAATGGAATAACTGGCCGCAAGTAAATTTTTCAAAACTTCCATCTTCAATAACATTTAATAACATTTCAAATATTGGATTTTTGGTTAGAAACGCGATGCAAAAAAAAAGTTCAAATTTCAACCTTGAACCTAGTGTGCCTGTTAAATACTGGCATACATAAAAAATATCCATATAAATAAAAAATTAGGAAAAAAAATGAATATTTCAATTTCAATTGAAAGATTTTTATGAAAAAGTATGACAGCTTTTAGACGATTTGAAAAAAATACACAATGAAATTTATTTTATGAATATCTCAGACATTTTCACTACCAATCAGTTCTATCAGGAGCATAATAATTTGAACTATTTAGTGTTTACTTGTAGCTTAAATGCTAAAAACTGACAAAAGTTGTGAGAAATGCTCGTCAAAGGTTCTCTTATGAAAAATTTTACCTTATTTGATTGGTTAGTATTGAAACAACAATCAGGGTTAAAAGTGGACGCTTTATAAATTTTCCGGACTTTTCAACAATTTCCTTTATTTAAGAAAAATAGTAAGTTGGAATTTCCAAATCCATCAACTTAATCATATAATCTAGTCAATTTGTCATACAAAAGAATTTTTTAACTGTATATGATAATTAAAGGGTGATACGGTCAAAATTTGGTCAATATCAACTTGACGTATTTCTGACAATTTTGCATTTAAAAAACCTGAACACCCCTCATTTTGAAGGTGTGTGTGTGTGTGTGTGTGTAGAATGTTGCTCCTATTTTGATTTCGGAATTCACTTTTCAATTGTCAAAATGCCGTCCAAGGAAGAAGAGCAGCGTATCAAAATTTTGCTCGCGCATCGCGAAAATCCGAGCTACTCGCACGCAAAGCTGGCAAAATCGCTAAAAGCTGCCAAATCATCCGTTACAAATGAAATTAAAGTGTTTGGGGTACGTTTGTCGACAGCCAGGAAGTCTGGATCGGGGGGATATCGAAAACCGGAAGCCGCTGAGACGACAAAGAGAGTTGCCGGTAGTTTCAAGCGAAACCCTAACCTCTCTCTCCGAGATGCCGCAAATAAGCTGGGTGTATCGTCTACAACCGTGCTTCGAGCCAAAAAACGAGCCGGACAATCGACTTACAAGAAGGTAGTGCCTCCAAATCGCGATGATAAACAAAACACGACGGCCAAAGCGCGAGCGCGGAAGCTGTACACGACTTTCCTGAAGAAACACGGTTATTCCGTACTGTTTTGACCGGATTTGGCATCTTGCCATTACGGTATAAAGGCCATGGAGTGGTACGCCGCCAACAACGTGCAGGTGATTCTTAAGGACAAGAAGCCCCCCCCCCCCCCCCCAACACGCCAGAGCTCCGCTCAATTGAGAAATACTGGGCTATTGTCAAGCGGAACCTGAAGAAGACCAAAAAAACTGCTAAAGACGAGCAGCAGTTCAAGGCAAACTGGCTTTCTGCGGCGATGAAGGTGGACAAGGTGGCTGTACAAAATCTGATGGCAGGGGTTAAGCGTAAGGCCCTGCAATTCAGATTTGGAAAAGCGGAAGCCTAACTGAATATTTTTACTGAATTTTATACTAATTAAACTTGAAAAAGAAATTTAATTTGATTTTTTAAATAAATGATTTCACCGATTCACGCGCGTTTTCCCTTGACCAAATTTTGACCGTATCACCCTTGAGGACATAAATTGAATGATTTAACTTTTTTTTTTTGGAAAAACTCGAAAACTTAAAAATTGGCTGGAATTATGCATCTTACCCCGCTGTTTCACCTTTTTCCACCTAACATATTTTATCGGAGCCCAGTATTCCACTGTGTATTTAAAGGATCTTTAACTGAAGAATTGGCTGCTCAGACAATTTTCCACATTGAAGATAAAAACTCTTCCCTATGTAATGCACAAAACAATCCAATTTTTTACTTTTTTTAAACAACTCACAATTATACATGTTCAAACTAAATATAAAAAAGTAATACTCTCAATGACTGACTTTGTTTTGTTTGTTTGCCTAGTGTTGCCAAAATAGCAAACGTTACCATAGTTATTTATTTCATTTTATTTATCTTCAGTGTTGCCGAATACAAATATTATTTATTTTATTTTCAATTAAATTTGATTTATATTCTGCATATCCTTCATCTCATCCCTACGCTATGTTTTGAAAATGATACAAAAACAGGCATAATTGAAATTACAACAGCTGAACCTTTATATTTATAGGTAGCTATAGTTTTATCCAAATAATCGATTGAATCACGGATCATGGCGTTTATATTTTCTCTATTACTATTGGCTAAGGGTGCCATCAGTGTTTATCCAAAGGACTCCATAAATTGAATTCAATTCAATATGTTCATTTTTATATGTCGGTGAAAAAAAGTGAACTCTCCAATTAAAAATTTGTCAGTTTTTATCTCAAATAAACTACATCACTGTTTCATTACAACCGGATGAAGGAATTATTTTCGCGATAATGAAATTGAAATCCGTACCTCGCTCCCTTCTAAAAACACTTGACCAATAGAGTTGCTTTTGTATAGATTTTTTTTTCGTTGTCCCTATCAGACAAGTCTGGTGCATAAATTTGTAAACAGACATAACCCGAGGGGAGTACTCTCGACTCGCAGAATCGAGAACCAAAGGAACAGCTAAAAACACAAGTCCATGACCTCTCGCCGATTCGGTAAATTTGCAACTCTTGATGGTTGATCCACAACATTTTTTTGAGGGCGGATACCCTCCGTTTTTCCCTAAATTTGTGCTATTTGCGTTATCTCAGAGCTTGAACCTGATTCCGTTTTCGACTTTGCGAAAGCTCTCACATGCTAACATACCTACAATCAAAAAGAGTAGAAAAAAATCTCTCGCACAAATGTGGTTCGGTTTGGGCCTTTACGATCGTTCTGACCATTGCTTCTGCCGGAAATCCTCCGCAACCGAACACCACTAGAATGGCGGACGTTATGGTAGCCATTTCGGTATCATTCATTCTTTTTCATCCTCCACCATTGAAGTCGATAAGATGGATGATACCTAGAAAGAAATGCCTTCCTGACCGTTGCTGGCTGATGGTTTCAATCCAAGTCCATGGATGCCTTCCAATTTGACCGCCGGCAGCTGAAGCCCATTGGCCGAAGGCCGTAAATGCTCATTGATGGTGGTGGCAGTTTTTTTATGACCGATCAGAATTTTACCCCGGGTTCAAAATCTTGAATTGAAAAAATAGCAGCGGGTGCTAAAAGAGTGATTTATTTAATCGCTTTCTCCTATTCGATCCTCATCAACACTCACTATTCGATGCCAAGAGCTGCGGCTTGGGGTAAAAAATATCTATGGAGTGGTTGCGATAAAATGTGAAAACGAATTATTAGGAAATTATTGAAACATCTGGAAAGCCAGAAATATTTTCCAAATCTGTAATATTTCTTTGATGTAATAAATTAATTTGAGACAACTTGTTGAAACATCGGTTATTTAACTAGAAATTCCAGATTTCGGTTCTTAATTAAAATAATCTTCAATAAAGGTTTCCAAAAGATAAAACCTATCAGTGCCTTTATTTTAGTTCAACAATTAAAATGTTTTTAATTTAATTTTTCTTTATATAGGGGAGATAAGGGCATAACGAGCACCTGGGGCATAATAACCACTCCTCTTTTCTACAAAAGTACGTATTTTCTTGAACAAATCTTCATGAGGATTTGTTTCGTACTTCCTATAGTATTTATTTTTCACAAAAAAAAAAGGAGTCACCTTATTATCTTTACAGTGATATTTAAAAAAACAGCTGAGTGCTCAAGTGACGAAAACATTATATTTTTTGAGCACCAAGATATAAGCTTTATATCTATAATGTACGCACTGCAACATGATGTACACATTGTTTCTCAACTTTCACCATCATGAAATTTTTTATTTTTCACATAAATGAATTTTTTAAAGACGTAACAAAATTTCTTGCCTCGGGGTGAACAGAGCACTTTTAATCGGGGCACGATGAGCGTTTCCTGCCGTATAATCTAGCAGAGAGCTCAAATCGATGAAGTCAAGTGAATTATAGAGCTACAGCTTGACTAGTTTACATCTGACGATGTGGCCTGTTGGTAAGGTGTCGGAAAGGTTATCAAAAGGCTAGAGTTCGATTTCTGTTCGAAGTGATTTTTTTCTATTTACCATTCATGATCGATTTTTTTGATTGTTACATTATACGACTAGTAGCATAATCCACCAAACAAAGCACCAGAAACATAATGTATGAGCATGTGTGAATTGTTTGTATTCTTTAACAGAGTAGATTGTTTTGTTATTGCTTTGTTTGATGAATCTACGATTCACCTGACATTATCGAGTTGAATTCGCTGCAAGATTCCTCGGAAGAAAACACACATCGTGCCCCGATTAATGGTGCTTATACTGCCCCAGGGGGGGGTTCTCATTATGCCCCTACAGTGACTAGTTTTCAGCTTTTTGCTAATTTTAATGCATTTTAAATGCATTTTTAAACGTTTTTATCTAGTTTTTTAATGTTCAGCCATCTAAAAAATAGACTATTTTAGTGTTCGAACACGAAACAATGATGTAATTCACATATTGTAGCTGTTTTCATGGTTAAATTAGCGTTTTCCTTAAGGTGGCCATTATGCTCTTTCTTCTGATTTAAACCCCTTTAGACAACAAATCTTCAACAAAAAGTTTTGAATACAAGCCTAACTCCGACTCAGGGAGCTTTGTTGGTCTGAGCTTGGAATGCTTAATAAGCACCACATTAGGAATCATCCATAAATTCAGTTTTTGACTCTTATGATCACGTTACAAAAAAATATGTATCGAAGTTTTTTACACTTTCTAATAGTTTGAGTAATTTGACAAAATTGATACATTTCTCATTGAGAAAGATTATTTAAAATCTTAACCATTTTGAAATGTAGCACCTAAGAGCATCTGTATTCGTGGTCTATTCTTGGGTCCAATTTATACAAGAATTGAACCAAAGAAATTAGATCCGATCCAATGACAAAACTGGCAACTGCACTCGTGTTCCATTAACTGTCAAACGGTTTAGAACTGCGTCAAATTGGATCCAAATCTCATCAGTTTTGGATCAATCCTTATACCAGCTCTAAAAAAAGTTGGGTTGAAACTGGTATAATAGATCACCAGTGCGGTTGCTCGGGTCGGAATTTGGGTCTAAACCGGCTGTTTGGACCACGGATACAGGTGCTCTAAGTATCTATAAATCAACTGATTTCATCACCCATATAAATAGCACCAGTTTGCCAAGTCAAATTCTTTGTTTGAGATTTTAAAAACTATGCACCAGGGTGTTAATTTACAAAAAAAAAAAAACGTTAAGGTAGAGCGAAGAAATATCAATCTGCTCATTTTTTGTAAAATTGTTTTTCCAAAAACAATAGGTACCGTAATCCGGGGTAATATTGATCACTTTTTTTAATATATTTCGATTATTTTTTCTGTGAAGCGGAATGCGGCATGATTTATATTTTTAAAACCAGTACTGAACTCCTATGTAATAAAACATGGATGCAGAAATTTATTAGACCTCTTTAAATTTGATTTAAAATCGTTTTCGTCTCTGTTCAGAATTTGATGCTTTGGGGTGACATTGATCAGTCTCTATTCTGACGGTTTTAACGAGTTTTCTTGATCATAAAGGATTAAAACACCTTCATAATATTTAAAAATGTTAGTTTATCAATTGACTTTTGATTTTTAACGTTTTATTTTAAAAATATTTATGATCGAAAATAGAACTATGATGCTGCCTACATTCAGGGGCAAGAATAATTATAATTACTAAATAGTTTGAGCTTCAAAATAAAAATGAAATTTTACCTTCACACATTCTCCTAGGCCCTCCCACTATTTATATTTTCATTTTTTCTTCAAAGTTAACGATTTGATAGGTTTCCTATCCATTTTTTCAATAAGTGATTACTCTTGGAGAATGTCCCTATTTTTTAAATATCAAAAATTTATCATTAGATAACTATAAAAATAACACTATAACTATTCAGATACAAAGAACAAAAGTTGTTCTTTCACATTGAACAACCCGTTTGCTTCTAAATGCTTTTTGGTATCATCAGGAGAGCTGTTTATTTGTGAGCCTTGGAAAAATAGATATTTAAAGATTTTGAAATTAGATGTTTTACTAACAGAAAAAAAATTCAAATACAAACAAAATTTTGCCTATTTGATACTCAACTAATAGGCTTTCAAACGTAGAGAACAATTTTCAAAAATTCAAACTATAGACTAAGTTATTGATGATAATGTGGAAAAGTTTATTGTTGGTCAAATTTACCCCGGTGATCAAAGTTACCCCGTTTTACGGTACCAGATAAAATGTTCACTGACCCGTGTGCCGAAGGCCAAGTTCGATCGTCTTTATCTATAATGCCAATAACGTGTCTTATCGCAAAGGATGAAAAAAATTGTTGCCCCCATGTGGCAATTTGTTTTCGAATAAGCCTTGCGATCCTCATTCGGTCACTTGGAGTAGCTTTTCCTAAATCTCGACAATATTTACACGGTTCTTAGCCACTCTCACTTTTTTTTGTCTATCGCTTTGAGCTCTTTTATCCTTATTTCATTCTATCGCACGCTTTAAATATCTTGTCCCGAGTCCCATTTCCACTACTGGTCGGTAGAGCACGGGAAAGAAATTTCTCTCAACTGACAGCCCGAATAAAGGAGTAAATTGGTTCTGTCACCTGCCCTCCATTGACGCGTAGTGTAGGGTAGGATTTTTGTATTTTTTAGTTGCTTCCTTCCACAGACTCGTTTCCCGAAAGAGTATACCTACGATAGAAAAAAAAGATAGGAAGTTGACAATGGCAAAGAAAAAGATTTTCCGAAGGAGCCACTTGGCCGACATTCTCGTCTTCCGTCTGCTAGCCCCACCATCATTCCACAATTTTCGGCCATGCAACCAATAATCGCTTCTGCGACCGAATTATGTAGTGCTTTCCGCTCGAATGAGCAAATAAATACAGCTTTTCCTTCTTTGAATGTCCTTTTGGTCGCTTTTTCTCCTTTCGGTTGACGAAGGGGCCGCTTTAATAGAGTTATCAGATAATAATGGAGGTATTTGAATTTTGGAAGAATTTACATTGGTCGTTATTCCGTAGTTTGTGCTAGAGTTTTTCTAAAAGTTTTGACAATCACAGCAATTATTGAGTGATGGTAACCCTATAGGAGTTAAAGGCAAGTTTTACCCGTTATTTTAGGCACCGGATGAGCAGAAAGGATCCAAAAGTAAATCTAATAAAGGAAGGTTCACTGCACACACTCTTGAATCCTTGCTTGCAGTATGGCCTTGTCCCACTGAGGAATTCTTCAAGCGAACTTCAAAAACCAGTTGGTATTGTACCACCTTGTACTAGCATCAGTATGACGATTTTTTTTAAGTTGTCCCATCCCTGTGTTGTCTCTGGCGACCGATAGTAAACTTTTCACTCCCTCGAGAACGCTAGAATACAGTCCCACCGAAGCATAATTTTCCTTTTATCCAGTTGTTGTTTTGTTTGTATTCAGAAATCGAAAGGTTTGGGAAATTTGATTGAGCACCACTTACCGGTCCTTTTTTCGGCTTCGTTGATTGCTATATCCTCGAGTATTGTTGGATCTGAACGTCCTTTTTGATTCACGCTGTACGCAATCAAGTGGAGGGTGGGAGTGTACGAATCGCTGGGGATCAATTCTGTAAAAAGAAGGAGAAAATAGACGATAGAAACAATTATCAAACGCTATTATTGCAAGTACCTATCACTGACTACGCATACAAGACACATTGAACAAAAATCAGATCATTTCCTGTATTATTTAGCCACCTACCGTCGGTAATGCGAACCACGAAAAACTTAAAAAAAAAGTCGTAGGAAAAATTTACCTGTATAGCTCATTAAATAGTCGAAATTGCCTATTTTTACTGTTGTTTACGACAGCGCTTGTCCAATTTTAAAATTAATAACTTGAGCTCTATTTATCATCTAATGATTTTAAATTGAGGATGACATTCCCCTTAAATTATGCAATTAATTGAACTGATAAAGCTAAATGATCTTGAAATTACCAGATCCTCAACGAACTCATTGACATTCGAAAAGATTTTAAGATTCAAAACAGATGTGTGTTGGCTTTCTTACAGAAAGGCATAGCAAACGGTCAGTTGGGGCTATCATTGATTAAGGGTCCAAGACTTTACTTTAGATATACCAATCGACTCAGCTCGACGAGTTACGAAGATGTCCGTGGATTTGTATGTTCCAATTGAAATTTTGTAACTGCGGTGAATCAGTCTTCAACCCGAACGACGAAGACATTTTTCACTTCCTTTTCTTTCTCGTTCTATTCGCACTAGGACTTTTTTCCGTCGCGGAACTCGTCAAGTGAATCCCGAAATACTGAAACAGTGTTGTCAAACTTATTTTACTTTTTCCTTTTTTTGTTTTACTAATAAAAGAGCTGCAGTCGTGTTTTTTTTAAATGCTATGTACATTCATAAGCACTGGTTTCAAAAGATTGAATTTATTACAAGATAGTCATTACTGAATGAGTATTTAAAGCTTTTCGTTATTTGTCGTCTATTTAATTTATTCCTCTTGGTTTTCTAGAAGTTTTTCAAAAACATAAATAATATATCTTTAAGGACTATATTTTATATTTAAACATTACTTCAACAGTTTCAATATATTTAAATTATCCCCACACTATTCTACCACAGTAACCTATTGTTTTCCTATTCTGGGTCTTAAGATTTTGATGAATTTGCTCAGCAGCAGTAGCCAGCAACCACTAAATAAATTACGGAGGCGATCGGAAATTTGACAAAAAGTTCATCCAACAGCCGAGAATAGAGGCTAACCCCTTGACCACTAGTGAACGTCGAGAAATGTGGCTCTCAAACTTAAACAGTTTGAAATATTTTGATAGTAAATCTCATGCTAAATTTGGGCAGATCGGATCACGGGAAGGGGTCGCTCAACGAGCTTAAAGTTTGTATGGAATTTTGAGACATTTTCTTCGGGAGGAACAAGAAAATCCAGTTTTTCATGAACAACTTTGATCCCCTTCGGCCGATTTCTTTTGAAAACAGTTTTTCTTGAAGCCTAAACTATAAAAATTAATTCACCCGAAGACTGCATTTCGATTCGATTAAGGATAAAAAAGTTTTTAAGCTTCAAGAAATAGCTATCTTTTTCAAGGATGATATTCATCACTATTAATGATAGACATGCTTCGAACATTTCGATGCAGCATTAACAGTGATGAATATCATCCTGAAAAAATTTATCCCAATAATGAGAAATATGCCGAAGGGGCCAAAGTTTTTCATGAAAAACTGGATTTTCACGTTCCTTCCGAACAAAATGTCTCAAAATCCCATACAAACTTTAGGCTCGTTGAGCGACCCCTTCCCGTGATCCGATCTGGCCCAAATTTGGCATAAGACCTTGTACGATCAATTTAAGTCTGCAGCGCATAATATTTCACAAGCTTGAAATTTTCTATACAAATTTGAGGCAGTCTATCTTCCACCCAATACCCATATTGTAGAAGTTTCATGCGATTTTGTGATTAACAACATTTTAAAGTTCTGCTGAAGCCGCCATCTTGGATTTCTAGATGGCGTCTGATAGCGAAATTTGACTTCTTCTAGTTCAGCCCTTTAGCCAATACCCATATTGTGCGATTTTTAGTTATTTACAGCATTTTAAAATTCAGCGAAAGTCGCCATATTGGATTTCAAGATGGCGTCTGATAGAGAAATTCAACTTAAACTGATTATACTATTTTACCCAATGACCATATCGTGAAAATATCAAGTGATTTTCAAATTATTTTAATGTTCAGTGGAAGCCACCATCTTGGATTCCAAGATGACGACTAATAGCTAAATTTGCCGTCTACTCGTTGATCCCTTTCAACTGATACTCATATTGTGAGGGATTAATGCTATTTTCAGTGATTAACAGCATTTGAAAGTTCAGTGGAAGCCGCCATATTGGATTTCTAGATGGCGTCCGATAGCGAAATTCGACTTCTTCTAACTTAGCCCTTTCACCAAATACCAATATTGTGGGGCTTTCATACGATTTTCATTTGATTAACAGCATTTCGAAGTTCAGAGGAAGGCGCCATCTTGGATTTCAAGATTGCGTCGGAAAAAAAATCGACTTCTTCTAGTTTAGCCCTTTCTTTCGAAACCCGTATTGTTTATTGTTGGTTTATTGTTTATTGTAGGGGAGAGTGGGGTATCGTGGGCCATGGGGAAACATGGGCCACTTTTAATATCTCAGTTGTGTGTTGAGATAAAAATCTCAAACCAACTGTCATCGTCATCGCTTTGTGTGAGCATATATTTCTAAATGTTGTTGACTGAAATACGCAGCATATGCTTCTTTTATTTGTCAAGCTAAAAAAAGTTTGAAAAATTTACTTACATAATTAAATAAACACCCGCTAATTTCATCGATGGGGAACCTAAAGTGCATTACAAAAATATGCTCATACGCTTATGATCTTAGTTTTGCCATGATTTTTCACGTGGAAAAGGAATTTTTGATGAAACATCAATAAGTAACTCAAACGCAACCAATTTGCAAATCATAGCTTGCGGGGAATCGTGGGCCACACATCTTGAACCATCTATATTTTTATCTTTTTATACACAATCAGAACTTAAAATACGTTTTTCCTATCTGGAAAGTTTTCTGATGCCAAATGAAGAGTAATGAAAAATATTGTGTCCATCCTATATAAGAAATTTTGCCCAAACGTTTGCAAGCCAGGTTTTGGAATCTACTCGATCAAACACAGCTCTCTTTTTTATTTCATCATCTGAAATTGCTTTAAAATAACGAAATGAATTAGGAAATCTCAGTTTTGGGTCAACTCATAAACTTTGCATGTTATTTGGTCAATTTGGATTTGGTGGCCCACGAATCCCCACCATTTTTCAAAATCCAAAAAATATTGCTTTTTTTCAAACAGTCAGAATTTGGGGAAAATATTTTTTTTTTAAATTAAAAAAAATACGTTATGATACCTTGAAAATGTAGAAAACCATACCATTTTTCATTTTCATTTTATCTTTTATACTAAAGAAGTTATGTAACAACGAAAAAAAGTGGCCCATGATTCCCCACTCTCCCATATAAAATTCAACTGATCAAATTTAGATCCTAATGAAAACTTAATTATAGGTTACATATAAAAATTAACATAAATCTACGTTTCTTGGATTTCAAGATGGAGTCACAACCAATCTTTTTTTTCATTCAAAAAGTCTCTCCTCATTTACAGTACTAATGATTAACAACTCAGATATGAGGAACTCATCATAAGCGTGTAATTCTTTGGCTTGTGAGAGAAACGTCAAATTATAGCTTTTCATGTGATCATCATTTAAGCCATTAGCCATTTATTTGACCATAAAAAATAACGCCATCCCGATCAGAATAGAAAAAACCAAATTAAATGTTTAATTTATGTATTTTTTCTATAGTTAACTTACTGTTTATAATAATTTTTTCTGCTTTGCTAAGTGTGAGATTATCTTCATAAAACATTCTCAATTGTAAATATTTATCATAAACTCCGATGACTAATAAATCTCTGGTAAATCTTTCCTTGAGATCGCCAAAATTGCAATCCTCAGCAGCTTGTTTAACAGATAGAATAAAATCAATTGCTTTTTCATCGTGACGTTGCCGTCGAGTCCAAAAATCATTACTCTGCATTACCTCAGAGTCAGACTTGTCATAATACTTCTTTAAACCATCAATTATTTCCTTGTTAGTAATATTATAATATCTCTCCCTGGAAAAAGAGCTTTAACCCGAGAATAAACTTCGGTGCCACAAACGGCCAAAAACGAAGTCTTATATTTTGCTTCAGAATAATTGTTATGTTGAAATAAAAACTGTAAATGTTCAACATATTGGCTGAAAGGATTCGCTCCAGGAATGAACTGTTCGGCTGTTGTTGACAGTGCCATGATATTCAAGAAATCACAACAAACTTATAAAATGAAAAAAAATCCAATAAATTGTCGTACACAAGAAAAAATTCACGACCAATAATTTTTATTCACAGTTGATTGTAAAATGCTTATGTTCATACGTAAATGAAATATAATAAAACACAGAAAAAACACACACAAAAATAAAAAATAAGAGAAAGAAAAAAATTATAAAAACTTACAAATAATAAAACGTAAATAAAGAAAGAAAAAAAAATCATAATTTTCATAATCGTCAAATGAATAAAATATCAGCACAGAATGAAAATTTTAGAGGAAAAATTTCTAATGGGCTTCACTGATAAGTAACAAACTGGCGTCACTCACAAAATTTGGCCAAACTTTTCTTTATCCGTTCTAATATTTTCCAAAGCTTTTTAACTCAAAATATCGTGACCTTTTTCTTCTGAACACCGAAATAAATAACAAAAGAAACAATTCTGCTACCTTTCAGATAAGTCCTGTTGTCATGCACATTATGCACTAATAGGTCACTTCCATCTGTACCGTTGAGCCGTCAACACGTACGCCGGAGCATCGTATCGTTGCTGTGTACCTGCAGGAACATTTTACATTATTTATTTTTTTTTTCCTTACCTGTTTTTCAATCAGCACTTTTCAGTGCTAAAATTATTTTCATTTTCTTTTATTCATATTTTCTCTTTTCTTTCCAGCATGGGGAAGTCATCGGCTGGCTCAAGGGCTGGTAGAAAGCGTATTGCCGAAACTAATTCAGGTCCATCGCCCAAAAAAGTTGAAATTTCCAACTCATTCGATGTCCTTCATAACATCGGTGATGAGGAAATATTCATATTTAATTCTGATAAGAGTACTAAGAAACCTTCTTCTTCTTATACTCTTAAAAACGAAAAGATTCCACCAATAACGGTCACGATTCCTGACTTCAATGCCTTTCGAAAAGAAATCGTCACTTCCGTCAAGGATGTGAAGATTTCTTTTCAGATCGGTCGAAGGGGAACTGCTCGTATATTGGCGGAATCTTTTAATGATTTTCAAAAAATTTTAAATTATTTGAATAATAAAAAACATCAATTTTTTACTTACGACACTAGAAGTGATCGTCCATTTAAAGTTGTACTTCGTGGTCTCACCGGCGATCAGACACCGGATGAGATCACAGCTGAATTAAATTCTTTGTTAGGTTTTTCTCCAATTCAAGTAATTCAAATGAGGAAAAGAACCAACACGAATAATACCAGTAGTGTTGGTTTTGCTCCTGAGCTTTATTTGATCCATTTTAAAAAGGATCAGGTTAATAATTTGAAAATTTTGGAAAAGGCTCGTCTTATGTTTCATTGTCGAGTAAAATTTGAACCTTTTCGTAAATCCCATACCAATTTTTTACAAAATATTACGCAATGTCGTCGTTGTCAAGCTTTTTGTCATGGCACTAAAAATTGTAGAATGAATGCCAGATGCATGTTTTGCGGCTCATTCGATCATGAAAAATCTAAATGCCTTTTTGGTGGTGATAAGCCAAAAACAGATTTTTTTAAGTGTGCGAATTGCGCAGGTAATCATTCCTCGAATTCTCTAGAATGTCCCGTTAGGGCAAAAATTGTTGCTTCTAGGAAAAATCCCAAAGTTTCCAGAAAAGTTTCTTCTCCTCCTTCCTCTTTTTCGTCTTCACACGTCAGACCGGCAAACAACCTGCCTGTTCGCAGTCAGCCTCGGCCTACATTGGAATCACGGCTGGGTAATACCCGAAGTGATTTTAATGTTACCTGGGCTGATTTTGCGCCACAAACTCGTTGTTTATCGTTCTCAGAGGTGGTTGAAAATGGGTTGCCCTCTTCAGGTTTAACTAATAAAAAT
Source organism: Uranotaenia lowii (assembly GCF_029784155.1). Lineage (NCBI taxonomy): Eukaryota > Metazoa > Arthropoda > Insecta > Diptera > Culicidae > Uranotaenia > Uranotaenia lowii. The sequence goes on from NC_073691.1 coordinate 120,862,727, forward strand.
GGGAAAAAACCAGGTCTCAACGTTCACGCGAAGGCTTGGGAAAATCCCCGAAATTCAAATACTTTTTCTTCTCCTTCATTTTCTGATCCTAACAATTTTGTTGATTTGGGTGAGATTACTGAGGAAAAATTAAAATTTTTGCATCAAAATTTAATGGAAATGATGCAACTCATGTTGAAAGCAAATTCAATGTTTGAAGCTTTCCAAACTTCTTTTAATTATGCTAACAAAATTATTATGACTTTACGATTCCCTCATGGATCCAAATAGATGTTTAAATATTATGAATTGGAACGCTAGATCTTTGCTGGCTAACCAAGATGAATTCTTTTTATTTTTGAAAACTCAAAACATACATATTGCTGCCATCACTGAAACTTTTTTAAAGCCAGACAATAACTTGAAAAGCAATGCTTTCTTTAAAATTTTACGAAATGATCGACTTGATCGACAAGGTGGGGGTGTAGCTATTGTCATCAATAGTCGTCTCAAATTTAGACTTCTTCCTTCTTTCAATACAAAAGTCTTAGAAACAATTGGAATTGAATTAGAAACTTCTATGGGGAAAATTATAATTGTTGCCGCATATTTGCCTTTTCAATGCAGCGGCGAACAGAAAAATTTTTTAAAGGGAGATTTACAAAAACTCACCAGAAATAAATCTAAATTTTTTATTATTGGTGACTTTAATGCAAAACACCGATCTTGGAATAATATTTCATCAAATTCAAATGGGAATATTTTGTTTAATGACTGCTCTGCAGGTTATTATACTGTTGAATATCCTAATGGGCATACTTGTTTTTCTTCAATTAGAAATCCCTCCACAATTGATTTGGTTCTAACGGATTTAGGCGAGCATTGTAGTCAATTAGTTACTCATGCGGACCTCGATTCAGACCACCTTCCAGTAACATTTTCTTTATCCCAAAGTCCCATTGAAAACCCTTTAAAATCAACTTTTAACTTTCAAAAGGCTAACTGGGAGCGATATATGAATTTTATTGAACGTAATTTAGATGTAAACGTTCCACTGAATTCAATAGAAGATATTGATTTGGCTGTAGAAAATTTGACAACTGCAATAGTCAATGCTAAAGCCGCTTCAATACCTAAAGTTAAACATAAATTTAATCAACCTTTAATTGATGATGATCTTCAGTTTTTGATACGACTGAAAAACATTCGTCGACGCCAATATCAACGTACTAGAGATCCTTATTTGAAATTAATTTATTGCGACCTTCAAAAAGAGATCAAACGTCGTTTAAATTTCATTCGTAATGAAAATTTTGCTAAAGCAGTAGAGGACATAAAACCCTACTCAAAGCCATTTTGGAAATTAACTAAAATTCTAAAAAAGCCCCAGAAGCCAATTCCTACTTTGAAAGATGGGGATAAACTTCTTTTAACTAATTCAGAAAAGGCTCAAAAATTAGCCCAACAATTTGAGTCTGCTCATGATTTTAATTTAAACGTTGTAAGTCCAATTGATGCTCGAATTTCCCTAGAATTTGATGATATTCTTTCTAAGCAAAATGTGTTTGAAAGTTCTTGTGAGACAAATATTGATGAACTTAAATTGATTTTCAAAAAATTTAAAAATATGAAAGCTCCAGGGGAAGATGGGATTTTCTATATTCTTCTTAAAAAGTTGCCTGAAAGCACTTTAAATTTTTTAGTTAAAATTTTCAACAAATGTTTTCACTTGGCCTATTTTCCCAATAAATGGAAAAATGCCAAAGTAACTCCAATTTTGAAACCTGGAAAAAGTGCTTCAGAGCCTTCAAGTTATCGACCAATTAGTTTGCTTCCATCTTTAAGTAAACTATTTGAGAGAGTTATTTTGAATAGAATGATGATTCACATTAATCAGAATTCTATTTTCCCTGATGAACAATTTGGTTTTCGTCATGGACATTCTACTACACATCAACTTTTGAGTGTAACTAATATGATTAACGCTAGCAAATCTGAAGGTTATTCAACTGGTGTTGCTCTTCTTGATATTGAAAAAGCTTTTGACAGTGTTTGGCACAAAGGTTTAGTAGCTAAATTAGCTCGATTTGATTTTCCTGTATATCTCACCAAAATTATTCAAAATTATTTGACTAGCCGAACCTTACAAGTAAGCTATCAAAATTCATGCTCTGAAAGGACACCCATTAGAGCTGGTGTCCCTCAAGGCAGTATACTTGGGCCAATTTTATACAATATTTTTACTTCTGATCTTCCTGATGTACCAGAAGGAAAAGGTAGAAGATTATTTGCTGATGATACTTTGCTTTCAGCAAAAGGTCGAAATTTACGGGTGGTACGCAGTAGATTGCAACAAAATTTAAATTCCTTTTTGAATTACTTGAAAATGTGGAAAATTTCTCCTAACGCTTCCAAAACTCAACTTATTTTATTTCCCCATAAGCCAAGAGCAAATTTTTTAAAACCTAATGAAAATCATTCCATAACTTTTAATGGGGTTTCTTTAGAATGGTCTGATCACGTGAAGTACTTGGGACTTACACTTGATCGGAATCTTACTTTTAAAAATCACATTGAAGATATTCAATCTAAATGTAATAAATACACTAAATCTCTTTATTCTCTCATCAACAGGAAATCCCGGTTGTGCCTGCGAAATAAGATGCTCATCTACAAACAAGTTTTCCGACCAGCGATCATGTATGCAGTTCCGATTTGGTCTAGCTGCTGCGCGACGAGGAAGAAAGCCATCCAGAGGATTCAGAACAAAGTTCTGAAAATGATTTTGCGGCTTCCACCTTGGCACAGCACCGAAGATCTTCATCGGATTGCAGGCATTGAATCTATCGAAGAGATGGCCAACAACATCATCTCCAACTTCAGAGGCAAATCGATGCAGTCTTCCATCGCAGAGATTCGTTCTCTTTATGTTTAGTTTAATTTTAAGATAGTGTTTAGTTTTAAGTATAAAATATTTTTGCTATTACAGGATGTTCTCCTACATTAAAAACTTGATTGCGCTCAGCAAATTTAAATCTTATAAATAAATTTTTATAATCTAGTTACTTATAGGGCTATGAACAGTTCATTATTGAGCTGAACACCTAGTTTAATGCAATAATGTAATATAAGTGTAATCATGATTTGATACAAATAAAGACATATTTAAAAAAAAAAAAAAAAAATGCACTAATAGGAAAAAAAAAACACGTGGCCAGGGAAGGAAACTTCCGACTTTTTTGTTCCAACTTACAGTTCTTTTTTTTTCGATGCTTCTTAGACTTATCAAAATCAAAAAAGCACGTCCAAAATGCCTTTAGCAAAACTCATTCAATTAGAAAGAACTTTAACTTTAACTTTTATCCTCGTCGCCGCTTAATATGAACCGTATAAGGTAGGAGGTGTTTCCGGAGCACAAAGTAAAAAGTACGTCTGGTCAAGTTGAAGGTACAATCAGAAGAGGCTTTATTCATTCCTACCATGTACAAAACTAGATTCTCTTTCTCTCACTTTCACATCGAAACATCGAATCTCTCGAAAGAGTTTATCCCTTATACCGAACATAGCAATACACGATAAAATAAGGTTACTATAAAGATGAGATATTTTGATATTCATTTTTTTTTTAATCTGGATGTGTTATAATTTAGTACCTACTCGTAGGATGTTAAAATATCTCAAATTATATCAAAAAGTCTATGCAATCATAACTAAATCATATCAACCGTTGTTATAATTTAAATTAAATTATAACTCCACCAGATAGAGATAATTATAAATGTAATTAGAATTTTATGCAAAAAAAAAAATAATTCGATAAGAGATGAGAATCAAACTCATCATTTGCCCAATACCATCCCATCCTACCAGTTGTGTGCCTTTGTCACTGCTCCATTTGAGCTTATTAGGAAGTGGGTGTTTATTTTCCTACAAATTCTGCATAGACCGATGCTGGACGCTTGTTTAGGGACGTTTTTTAAGCGCGCAAAGACAGGCACCATTTGGGTGCCATCAAGGTGACCATTGGGAATTTGTATAAGTTTACCTGATGTATTGGAATTTTGGTGAATCGGAATTGGACTATTTGAACTATCAGTGGGAACGTGCACACGGAAATTAGGCAGCCATTTGGTGGATTTAAACTGGACAATGGGAATTTCGGTTTACTTGATGGATTTGAATCCGACTATTGGAATTTGAAAAGGGATGCGTGCGGGCAGGCAGGCTGTAGACTTCGAGTGTCATTCATATGAATGGAATACATAAAAGTTTTACCTGATGCATTGAAATTAGATTGAGTTGGAATGGGTTTTTCGGGATTTAACAAGAATACTACAAAAAAGAGACCATCAAAAACCAATAAAGCAGGCAGATCAAAACAGAGGAAAACAAAAGTACTCCCTAGCATTTTTTTACTCATACTTCTGTCAAATAAAGTATATACAGATTGAAGCAACCATGTCTTAAAAATTATTATTTACATTCCTTTAATTTTATCATTAAATTTCATCTTAGAGCTCTCAATAGCGCGTTTGCAAAAATTGGTTTTAATCAAAAGTAGATATAATTCTGTTTTCGAAATAACCTTAACAACAAATCTCATATCAAAACTATAACTGAATAAGCTATAAATATCTCGCTGAGATAGGCTTGGGTATTTGATATGTTTTTTTGATAAGGGTTGTTAATGGATTCACAATGCAATTATTTGAAAATATTTTTTTCACGCCTATTTTTCATCAATTCCATTACGATTAACGATCAGATTCGACGAGGCGCATTTATTTTAAGATTTAACCTAAAATCTTGACTGGCAGTAGAAAAGATGCTCATAATATGGTTTAAACATTGGTGTTTTGGCTATTGGTTTTACTAGATTATATCTCAATAATGCAATTATCATTTATCATGCTTCATGGTTGCTGAAAAAAAAACTCGGAGGACTCAAAGAATCGAAAAAAGAATTGCTAACAGAATTAATAATAGCTTTAAAAAATCTTTGGTGATAAAAATTTTGATTTCATCGAGGTTTAAAAAAAATGGCCGTGATGACGTTTCTTTTGGAGTTTTGGTGATGTTATAGAATGCGCTTCAGCTTTTTCTGAAGATTAATGCTATAGTCCTAACGAAATTTTGATGACCATAACAAAGCTCAAATTGTTACTTGGGCAGTGTTATGTAAAATATTTAAGTAATGTTTGTAACAATTCTCTGAAAGTTCATGTAAATTCCAATAAATTGAAGCTATTTTTTATTGAGGCAAGAGATAGAAGAACATCTTCATAATGCATGACCCTTTTTAACCCTTTAATGCATGACTTTTTTTTAAATGAGAATAGCAGCTATTTGTTCAGTGAAATAATAACATTTTAATTCGAATAACACAACACAACAGGTTTGAAGTAGTGATTTTGAGTATTATAAAAGTGGTGGTCAATCAAAGTTGAAAAATATTTTTTGAAATACTTAATTAAATTCAATACGATTTTGTCAATTTCATCCCAACCTTGTTAATTGGGTGCAGGAAAGTGTTTCTGATTGATAGAGAATAAAAAATTCGTTAGGATTGGCATATCTAAAGAAATAACAACGATTTTCAAAAAACTACTTTTTTCAAAAAAAAATAAATAAATTTGATTCTTGCAATTTTTCCGCATACTTTGTTTGATGTCTCACACATACATTTAAGTATCGTAATAAAAATACCATTTACTGATTTCTTTTAATATCTTAAATATTTTTTGTGAATACATCACTGAAAAATATCCACGCGTTTTCGAGATATTTGGATTTTGATTAGTGTTGTTTTAAAACAACACTATGCATTTAAGGGTTTACGGGTTTCAATTAGCAAATATTTGGCAAACGACTTGGCATTTTAAACTGTGAAACATAGCCATTTATATTGAGAAAGGTTTTTTTTTGTAAAATGCCTTTTTTGTTAGATGAAAAGTTAAATTGAAATCTCTGTGCTTTTTGTTTCATGCGTCAAACCGCTTTGAAACGTCCAACAAAGTCACAAGTCAAGCCTGCAAAAGTTTGGTTGATATTTTAATTTCACTAGGTACAAAATGATACTTTAGAAAATTTACATACAAGTATTTTTGTCGGGATAGAAATTGGTTAAATTTTCAATAAACGTGACTAAAAAAAACTATCAACATGCATCAACATCATTTAGAATATTTTAAATCTCATTTTGTGCTTAAACGATCAAATTTAAATGAAACATTAACTTAACTATATGCATATATGCTTTCACTATAGAGTAAAAAAACCCAGACTTGTTTGAAGATTTCTTGAATGGAGAGCGATAACATTTCCTCAATCTGAATGGCTATGGGAAACCATGAATCGGAACTGGCATCGCTTTCACCAGCTAGCAATTGTTGTCGCGTCCTTTTTTTTCGAGCACAAAGTTCCGATTTTGTTCCCTATGTACAATGAAATATTTATGAATCTTCACGAATTTACAGCAGACCCTCCTTTGAAGGGTTCGTGTTTGGCAGAGTTTGAATTTTTGCTCTATTCATAAGCAACATCGCTTGTTATAAATTTTAGATGAAGAGCTAGACGGCACATAGAATAAAAATTCGAAACAGGAGCAACAGAAAGCAGAAAACAGCATCACTTACCGGACAGATCGATCCGAAACAACGGTACATCGTTAAGTGCACTTGTGATGTTGAGCCGAAGCTTGCGGGTCCTGGAGTCGTATGCTTCAAGAAAAAAATGCTGCGGCAACCCGCCGTCGTATCCGGCCACACATTCCAGCTCAAGGGTGGTCGGAACCTCAAGCAGGTTCTCCATGTAGAGATTGTGGTGATGGCTGTACGGATGTGCATTATGGTTGCTGTTTTGCGGAGGAGAAGCTGGCTTGGGGTGGCCACTTTTCCCACCTCCAGAAGCTTCAGCTGCAGAATGGTATCGATTGTATCGAATATTGTCGGATTGAAGTTTCTCTGCTTTCGGAGGAGTTTCCCGCCAACCTTCGGGATAATTACTCCTGCCACCGTTTATTCCGCTGGTCGATTTCAAAGTTCTAAGGCCTTCATCATCTTCATCGTCCTCTAAGCTGTTTCTATTGGTGCTATTGAAAATTTCATCATCATCATCGAAACGTGTTTTATTTATTTCATTTTCTAGATTTTCATTAAAACGTTGTTCTCGTCTCATTCGAGCTCTACCGTGATTAGCATCAGCTAAGGACGATGAGGACGACGATGCAGTTCTTGCAGCATCCCTAGCCAGAAAGCTGCCATCCGCCAGTAGTGTTGCGCCGTTATACAAATTCATGCCACTATTTCTTTCATTATTCGAAATTGTTTTCCTCCTATTCTCGGCTGCTGCTGAACTTGGTAGGGACGATAGTCGTTCTTCTGGTCCAGGGAACGATCCACCAGCCGACGATGAGAAACTAGATCCTGACGGTCCTGGTCCTGGTCCGGATGCCGTTCCAAGAGACGATAATATTTGGGCTGCCATTCGCACTTCCCCACGTTCTTCTACCAGCATCTCAGGATCTTCCCCAAGGAGCCCCAACTCGTCGGACTCATCCGAGGTCAAGCCCACGTTATGACTTGCAGCACTAATTCTCTTACCGCCACTTCCGCCCCAACTTTGCTGCTGTTGCTGTTGCTGCTGATGGTGATGGGTAATGTTTTTCTGTTTGATCTGTTCACGTTTTCTACTGCTTGAGCCACCGCCAACGCCACCGCCATTCTTCTGATTAAATTTTGTAATATTCGCCCGCTCGCTTGACACGTTCCGATCTTTAACGAATTGTGTGCTGATATAATTAGATTCTCGATAATGCTGACCTATGGTGCTGGCACTGGCACCATCGGAAAAAGACGCCGCTGCGGCCGATTCCGAAGACGACGATGACGACGATGATGGCACGTCTCCAACGGCACCGGCACCGGCACCGTAGTAAAACGTGGCCGACGATGAAGACGAAGATGCTGACGCTGCAGATGAATTAGATATCACACTGCCAGGACCACCGCCGTTTTGGGTTGTCGCCGCCAGCAACGTCGAGTATGGACGAAGCGTGCAATTCCGGAGGGGTGCCGGTTTAGCTAGGATTTTTTTTTTTCAATCATTCGTGGAAGAGAGAAAGAAAGGAAGAAAGTTCATATCAATTCACCTGATTATTTTAAGGATTTTTCTGACGAAAACGCCAATCGTGATCAGAATGCATGGTTTCCATTTATTCTACTTGAACACTGCTCATCGTTCTAGATTTTTGCTTGTTATACCTAATTGTTTATTTTATTTGTGTTCTTCGCTTTCATTTCTTCATTAGTGCGCTCATAGCACAACAAATTTTGAAATAGTTGAAACAGCACCACAAAATTCTATAAATCATAAGAATTCTATTAAACTGTGTTGTAGGGTGTACAAAAATAGCATTTTTCTGTTCTTCGGAAGGCTTTACCCACACAATATATAGTTTAAGTGTAGATTAAGGGTACCATACGTACTCTTTTAGGAGTACGTGTACTCTTTTTCGATTCGTAATTTTTCAACGACGCAACAGCTGGCACTGTTTCTCGGTAATTTTCAACAGCTTCTTTAAATAACAGCACTTGAAATTTTACGCAGGTTTCTGGAAGACTTTTATTCGAGTTTTTTCATGTGTAGATCAGTAATTTTACTTTAAAAACATGTTTTCTATTTGATTAAAAAGTGCACCAATCTGAAAAAATTGTTACAGCGGAAAAGTAAAAATATTCAATCCGCTTTATACAAATAACTTTTTCTTTTAAATGTTTCTTAGAATAAATGCAAAAACTTCCTTCTCCTCGTATTATCCGACAAAATTGAACCTTTGACTTTTCACAAAAAAAAAAAAATAAAATGAAACAGAACAAAAAAAAACGGAAACTAATAATTGCCAGGTATGTCACGTAACTGGCAACTAGTTGACAGTATTCGCATGACTTCAAATTCTCGCCTTTCTTTCATTTGTTAGAATTTGAGTTTAATGTACTCTTTTTGGCGATAAAGGATATGGTAACCCTTTAAGACTGAAATTTAAGACTGTTTTCTAAAGTAAAACACAACTACCTTTTGAATATTTTTGCAACAATGCATATTGGAGTGTTCCAAATTTGTAGGGGAAATTCAAAACTTTTGGAATGTTATAGGCTGCAGACTAAAACTGGCCCTAGGCCTAGTACAAGGTCCCATGACAAATTTAGTCGAGATCGGACTACGGGAAAGGGTCGCTCAATGAGCCTGAACTTTGTATGAGATTTTGAGACATTTTGCTTGGGAGGAACATAAAAACCCAGTTATTCATCAATAACTATGGTACCTTTGTATCGATTTTTTTTTGAATATGGTTTATCTAAAAGTTTCAACTATGACAAATATTTTGTCTCAAGGGTGCATTTCGATGAAAATTACGATAGAAAAATTCATTAGGGGAGATGAGGGCATAACGAGCACCCAGGGCATAATGAGCACTCCGTTTTTCTACATAAGTACGTATTTTCTTAAACAAATTTTCATAAGGACTTGTTTCGTACTACCCATAGTATTAATTTTTCACCAAAAAAGAAATATCCTTTTCATCTTTACAGAAATATTAAATAAAAACCAGCTAGGTTCTCAAGTGACGAGCACCACCAAATAAGCTTTTATGACCTTTAAATCATCTTGATCTGAAATGTACGCACTGCAACATGATCTACACATTGTTTCTCAATTTTCAACATCATAAAATTTTTGATTTTTCACTTTCATCAATTTTAAAACGCGTTTTTACTTTAATTTGTTCACTAGAGGCGAACAGAGCACTATCAATGAAGGCATAATGAGCATTTTCTGCCGGGGAATCTAGCAGCGAATTCAACTCGATGAAGTCAACTGAATAATAGAGCTACAGCTTGGCTTAATTCGTCTGTCGATTTGGCCTATTGGTAAGGTGTCGGAGAGGTAATCAGTAGACTCGAGTTTGATTCCTGGTCGAGGGGATTTTTTTTTGCACATACCATTCATGATTGATTTTTTTATTGTTACATAGTCGTATGGCTAATGGCATCAAAGCATCATCCGTCAAACAAAACACCAAAAACATAATGTATGAGCATGTGTTAATTCTTTGAATTCTACTAACAGACCTAGATTATTTTGTTATTGCTTTGTTTGATGAATCTACGCCTCACCGTTTAGTGCAATCATGATCATGAATGATAAATGAAGAAAAAAATCACCTCGACCAGGAATCGAACTCGAGCCTACTGATTACCTCTCCGACATCTTACCAATAGGCCAAATCGTCAGACGATTCAAGTCAAGCTGTAGCTCTATTACTCAGTTGACTTCATCGAGTCGAATTTGCTGCTAGATTCCCTGGCAAAAAACGCTCATTATGCCTTCATTAATGGTGCTCATACTGCCTCGGGGGGTTTCTCATTATGCCTCTACAGTGACTGGTTTTCAGCTTTCGGCAAAAATTTTTAAAATCCATTTTTAAACGTTTATATCTACTTTTTCAAGTTTCATCCAATTAGGCAGTTGTTTTATATTTTGATGACAATTTATTTCCTTTTACATTTTTGCTTGCACAATGCTTACACAAATTAAAAATGTATATGTTAGTACATACTAGGTATTCAAGTTAAAGTTATTTTCCATTAAAAGTTATTTATTTTTGAAAATAAGTTCCAAGAGATGCCATTTTCATCATGAAGCTATAAAAAATATAGAGACTTGCGATAGAGCTCAGTTGGTAAATCAGTTGCTTTCTGAGCTGATGTTCGTAAGTTTGAGCTCAAGAGTAAACATCGAACACAGTTAGTTGATTTAGATAACTTTTTCAAAGACTGGTGTGCCAACTGCATCGTTGAGAAAAATCGTGAGTTGCATAATAATGTAGAAACAACCATAATAATCGGAACAAAAAATAAAGGATTTTGCACGCTTCATTTAAGATAAAAGCATTTTTACTAATGTACATTAGGAGGCTGATTCTTTTGAATCACAGGCATAACCATTTTAAGCATGAGTGAAAATGTATCAAATATTCAGCAATAAAAGTAAGTAGGTTCACTGTTCAAATAAGGTTTGTTTTTACTCTTGTAAACTCGATTAAAATAACTTTTGATTTTAAAGAATTTGCAATATATGTAAATAATGTTAAATAAAATTTCCAGGATGATAAAAACAAGTTCAAAATTAACATTTATTATTTAAGGGGGCGGGGGTAGGGTCTAACAGGTATAAAAAAACACTATTTTCACGATTTTTTTCTAGAGCTATCGTTCAAACAAATGTATTCAAATTTTTTGCATCATACAAAGCACTGTTAACCCTTTCCTTCCCATGGTAGCACAGGTGATCCACAACTTCGCACAGCTCGCATTTTAACTGGGCGCTTTGGATCAACACCATTTTTTCACCGAATGTGTAGATATGAGTGAAGAAACATTGCACGAAGTTTGAAGAAAATCGGTTAGCTAGGTTTTGCTTGGCAGGTCAAAAGCTGCAAAAAAGTCGGATTTTTTTCGAATTTAAATCAAGTCGTCATTTGATGTTTAATAACTTGTCAAGTTTTTATAATTTCCTCCAAATAAAATTACTGACGTGCAGAAGGTTGCTTATGCAAGCAGAATCGAATGATGGTTTACTTAGATTTCAACTAAAACATATAAATTTTTTAGTAAGTAAAGTGGATCACTGGTGATACACTGGGAACAAAACGTACTTTTCTTCTTGTGAAGCTTCTTATCAATACTCAAGAGAATCATATCGTCAACAAAAAAATTCGCTTCAGGATAGTTATTTTATCTGCTCAAATGACCACATGTCTCGAAATATTTGTAAAAGTTCGTGATTTTCTCGAAAAACGGCATGTTTTGCTTTCCTTGCGCAAAGTGTCATGGCGGCCATTATTCAAGGCAAAAATTAAAATTTCAAATATTTCAATAAATAGACTATCGAGGGATGCGTAAACCAAAGAAGTTTTTTTTATCAAATAGGATCGTTTTAGTTGTGATCAATGAAGTGATGAAATTCCATGTATTTTTGCAATTATTTCCTGTTTTTCATTTGCACCCTATGTGTTGTTATCTTCCCAATGGAGCACATATGATCCACCTCAAAACTCAAATTTTTCAAATGGATCATTAAAGTAGGCTTAAATTATGCATCTTTTGTTCTAGAACCTTAGCTGTAAATCAATATTTCTATTTTTAAAACGTGAAAAACCTCGTGGGAAGGAAAGGGTTAAAAGAACATTTAGTAATTTTTTCGTAGAAAAATATTGAAAAATGAGCCGGTGACGGAGCACTTTCGAGACTGCCTTTTAGAAAACGGGATTTGCGGTGGACACTGTATCTCAGCACAGAATCATCTGAAGTCAAAAAATCAGAGCAAAATATTTTCAATAGATGTTTTTCTGGACCCCAACGTTTTTATTTAAGTTAAAAAAAAATTTATGAAATTTTTGTGGCTGTTTGAAGTAAAAACTACGATTTTCCACGAAAAAATCCGCCATTTTTCACCTGTAAAATCTCTTCAAAGTAAAAAACAAAAAAAGAAAAACGTTGGGGTCTGGTATTTTATATGTAGAAAATATGTTCCAAATTTGAAAAGAATCGGATAAGTAGTTTTCAAATGACGATGTCCACGGACTTTAAAAATGTGCTTTCGAGAAAAACGCGTTTGAAGTTTCTGCTCTTGCTTTCTTGCAGTATTAAATAGGAGGAGATAAAGGCCTATAACTTCTACAGTTTTGCTTCAATTGACTTGAAAATTTGACACAACATTCTTGAAATGTTTTACAATAAGAAAATAAAAAAATTAAAAAAAATCGATTTTTTGAAAGTGTTAGACCCTACCCTCCCCCTTAATATTTCTAAATATTAATCCTGTGATAAAAATTTTCAAAATTATAATCCAGATTTTTCAAAAAAACAAATTCTTTGAAATGATTTTCATTAGCTTTGTGTTTCTAAACTGACTTTATTTGAATTTAAAATTCTTCACGTTTCTTCCTCCCCTGGTTCCAGTCGTCTTTGCGTCCAATGCTGCACAGTGGGCCCGGCCTTGATAAGATGAATAGTAAATGTATTTTTACTATTCACCGGGATGCTGACATGATCTGGCTGTGTACGTATCGTAAGCAAGTATAGGCAGTAAGCATATTTTATGTAAATCAAGAATCATAGTTATGCAACTGCAATCTCCTCCAATTCGAATCCTTAATGAAATTTTAAAATTAATATTTTAATATTGATTATAAAACTTAAATTTGAGATAAATTTGAATACAAACTTTGGATTTAAGTTTCAAGTCTGAATTCTGTATTTTGAACAAAAAATCAAAACCTTAATCTAAATTCCAGATAAGAAATCCTATGAATTTGAAACTCAAAAACGAAATTTGTATCAAAACCCTTAATCAGCAATCTTTTGTTTTGTAGAATTGTTATCCTGGAATGAGATTTCAATGTTTTGGAGTCGAGCTAGTTGCACTGTTGTTACTGATGAATCATTTTTATTTTTCATCGACATTTTATTAGAAATTCCAAATTTTGTGTTTAGCAAAACCAAAAATTTCACTTGGCATATTGGACCTTCATGAGGGTTAACCCCCAAACCCTCTCCCCCATCCTCCATTCCTATGGCCATAACTCTCAGTTTTATGATTATAAATAACTGTGGTTCAACTTAAAACTTTTTCGCTGAGAAAAAATTGCATAATCACAGAGTCTAAGGATCTTGTCTTTCAGTACTTTCTCGATTGTAGTTTTTGCACACTTCAATCTGTATCAAAGCTAATATATTTAATAATTGTACCATAAAAAACTGAAATATTTCACCTCAGATATTAACATATTTTTTCGAATTGTTGTCGTTGTTTTCCAACACCTTTTTAAGCCGGGTTGATGTTTCATTTCGGCTACATATCGAACTTTTTTTTTTCTTAAATTTTCTATGGTTTAAAATACAATAGTCGATACGACAAATGAGTTGAAATATTTCAGTTTTTTGTGGTACGATTTTAACAAAAAATGAAATAACCATATAGTCACATATAGGTATGTGACATGTTAAAGTGTGTAGAAACTACAACCGAAAAGTACTGAAAGTCAAGTTCCTCAGCCACTGTGGTTATGCAATTTAAAAAAAATTGCCAAAAGAATTCTTTCTGAAAAGTTTTTCGTTGTACATAAGTCGTTTATAATCGTAAAACTAATCTTATTTCAGCAAAAGAAATTTCAGCAAAAATTGAGGTTTTATAAGGTTACTTTTCTCTGAAAGATATGAAGAAAACAATAAAAGAGGATCAGTAATCCAAATCTCCATTACAGTTTCGCCTGAACCACTCACCAAAACACCATTTGAATACTTTTTACAACCAAATGTTTGAAAAGTCATTTTTTGATGGAATGGCATGCATTTTAAATAGAGTGTTCTGGTCGGGGCATTCGAACATTTTGACGTCTCATTGGCGGTGATGAATTAGACTGAGACGATTTGGGGTAATTTTTGATTTACTCAAACCCATGGGTCTCAAAAGATTAGTTTTGATTCAAAACTCATAAACTTTTTTTTTAAGAAGTAACGTTTACGTGAATAATCTTTTAGTGGGCTAATTTTCGGCTTTCAGTCTCATAACCCACTAAACGTAAACTAAACAGTTGCCCAAAAACTGAATAATCAAAATCCTGTCTGTTTCTTTGTGGACCGAGCCAGCAAATGGCTTATGAGCCAATTTATTAATTCTGTGCGGAAAATTTTCCGCTGAACAACTCTGTCGAAGACCGTTATTTCATATCTTATTAGAAAAATAAATGATTAGGTGTTGCATGGAAGTCTTTTGGCATTGAAGAACAATAAATTCTATTGACATCATTGCATGACTACTCAATTGATTTTTTTGCTCTTCAATGACAATAGACATGCCCCCATCTAACACCTGATAACTTATTTGTTTAATCAGATTCGAAGTTACGGTCTTTGACAATGTTTTTTAACGGAAAATTTCCTATAGAGATTTTATAAATATGCACAAAAACAATTAGCAAGCTCGGTTTCACAGAACAAACAAAAATGATGATGGTAAATATTCATTTTTCCTATAAAACCTTAAAATTCAAATTTAATTTTCCAAGGTTGGAGAATTTTATAATTTATTTTTTTTTATATCAAGCCAAAGCAACATCTAAACTTTTTTTTGAGTCACCACCACATTAAAGTTCGTTTCTTACACCCTTGACTACTATTTGAAGGATAAATCTTCGGTTTTTGGATTGGGAAAGTTGAAATTAAATGCTTGTTTTTTTTTCAAAAAAAATTTCGACCTGACTACGTATTGCTCAAAATTCGGGAGTACTTGATTGTCCATTTGAACACAATATACATAAAAAAGAAATTTTTGCGGAACAACTTAGAAGAGAAAGTCTTGATTGCAATGGAAATTTTAAACAAAGGTTATATACGCCTTGGTGGCAATGAAGCAAGCGTCGTGAGATGATAACCGCATGTCCTTTAGAGGTATGGAATCGATTCGGAACTTGGATCATAATTCTTTATATGTTTTTATTTTTTCAAGTTCGTTCAGTCTATAAAGACTAAATCGGCTAAGATGGTGGTGTATGTCTTTAAAAAAGTCTTAAAATGATTCATTGAAAACAATAGCTAGCCAAATTGAAATAGTAAACAATTTTATTTTTCATTGCAAAACAATTTATCTTCTTTCTGTGAGAGCTTACCAGTGTGCGATAAAATTATTCTACAAAATAATACTTTTCTACAGGAGGAACTGATAGCGTTATCAAACAAATTCCTGGTATTATTTCATCGATTCCAAGACGGGGCGATAATTAGGTGGAAATAGGATGGAGCTTTTGTTGGTAAGCATTTTCTTCCTTCGATTCCCACTTGTGTGGAGTAGATGTATAGAAGGAATGGGAACCATGATAATGACTATCTTGTTGCACAGATTGTCAGAAAGAAATCTCTGCGATGGTTGGGTGGGTGGTTTGTTTCTTACCTGCGGGGACAACCTGAAACAGACACGGTTCCAGTTGCTTGCCGATCGAATTTTTGCCCCAACATGCCAGTGTTCCATAGTCTCGTTCGCTTTTGGGCGTGTACAGCAGTTCGTAAATGGTTTCTGTAAGCAGAGGGAAAAGTCCAATGTTTAAAGACTGGCATTATTTACTTTCTAGAAAGTGTACGATTTTAAAGAAATGCTTCAGGATTGTTCATAATAACCAAACTGTCTCCGATTCATTACACATAAATTGGTAAAATATATTAGGTAATAAATAACGCTTCTAATGATTGATTACCTGTCAGAATTTGAATTTTTCACATTAAAGTAGAAATTAAGAGTTCATTTGTCCTACACACTCACCCGAACTTTCCTCTGCCCCATCGTAGAATGGTGGCATTCCACTAAGGGGCCCACTGGAACCGTCTCCCGTTGCCAAAGACGAGGACGACGAATGAAAATCTTGCAGCAAATTGAATTGACCGCTTGTTACCTCGAAACGTTCGCCACTGTTCGAGAAGTTCCAGTCGAACGAAACGTCCAAAGGATCGGCGGCCACGTGGCAGGGAACCGGAACCGTCTCGTCGAGCGACGCCCCCACAATCATGATGCTGCTGGAGGCGCAAACCGGTGCAACTGTTGAAAAAAGTTAAAATTATATAAATTATTTTCAAAAGCAATTGAAATGACGTAACTATGGAAAAATATAAACATTTTAAATAAAATAAAAAAAACTTTCATTATTGGATGAAGATAGTATCTCTCTCCGTCAGCGGAATTCAAATTTTACATTCACCTGAACAAACCCAACACATGTTAGGATCATCCAACATGTGACATCAGTCAGAGTAAGTTAAATAAGTTTTGATATTTTTATTAATTTAATAAGCCTTTGTTGGTCCCAGATTTGAATCTTATGATATGCTTTACAGCAGTGATGAGCAACCCGAGTCATGGTTCTGTGCCCGCGTTGCTTTTTCCAAAATACATTATGGTCTTTCAAGTTTCAATTTGTTTCATCTGAAATTTATTTGCAAAACAACTGACGTTCTGCTTCTTTATAAATTCAACTTCGACAAGCGACAATATTTTAGAAAGAAGGAACCAAGAAGGAAAACGAAAAACAGCTGAAACACTACACATAAAACTCAAAAAAGATAGAACAGTAAACAAAATTCGATTGAAATTTCTAAAATATATAGCTACGTATATTATAAAAAAACTAAGAGAGACGCTACAATTCGCAACTAAATCTACGGACCTTGACCTAGAGTATATTTTTTTTCAAAAAATTTCAAACGAACCAAAAAAACCAATTTAAGTGGAAACTGAGAAGTTTAAAGTTCGAAGCTTCAGAGATATGTTATATATTACGGATCAAATTCTTGTAGCTCTTCAACTACCCAGTGGAATCATCGAAATTCTACAAATTTCGTTCCTATTTCGAAACGAAAGAATGATTTCAATAAATGAAATATCTGTGGCGGCTTAGAAGGTAGGTATATCAAAATTGAGCAACATACTTTCACTTTCCGCTCGGCGTTCGCTTCGGTTTAGTCGGGCCCATAACTTGTAGTACAAACAAGTAAAGCTCTTCGGAATCCTTTTCAAATTTTCCACCAGGATGCGGAAGAAGGGGCAGGAGAATAAAACAAAACCACCAACAGCTTCAGCCGAACAGTATCAGTGTACACCAGAATGCCGTTCCGGAAAGGAGGAATTTTTAATTTATTCATTTTTATTCATTCGGGTAACGTTTTATACGCGAACTCTCTTTGCTCACTTGCATCTCCACGGGCGTGTCACTGGCTGGGTTCTCCTAGTTCGGTTTGGTTTTTCAAGAGCTGCTGTTTTTCTGCGGCTTCTGCCGAGGCGATTCAGGAACATTGCAAAACCACCACGGAACGCAATCCTTGAGGGCATGAATGAGGGCACAAAACCTTACCGCGGCCTTCCTTTTCCTAGCAGCAGAAACAACCGAACGACAGTGTGGTGGCAAAAACATATTTTCATGAATTTCCACAATTCAGGGAGGCAGGGATGCGAAAACAGGGCTTCCCCAACATCAGAGATGAAGGGTACAGGGAATTTTATTATTATGCATAGCGCTCTTGAGATTGTTGTGCTTTTGTGTTTATGTTTAAAATTTTCGTCGTCTTCTTCACTTGTACATGATATTGAGGAAGTGATTCCCAGATTAGAGAATCTTACAAATTTATTGATGCTTGGAATCCATTAAATATTTCTTTAGTACTCCTAAATAACTAATAGAAAAAGTTGTGGTAGCTCCATAGAGTGATAAAAACATTGGAAAACACTCTCCTTTCAAAACTATCATTAGTTATGTTAAAAAAAATCGATAATGATTTGAGTCTATCAAGGAAAAAGTCATTAGTAGCAATATTATGATAGTAAAATTTGGTTAAAAGTTTTTCTATAGATTTGATTTATTCTTTGTTCAACAGGTTGAACCCCCAAAACAAGTCACTAAACATCACTGACAAGTCATCCATCGGATGGACTTCGCCGCACGGTTTTGGCAATTTGACTTTCATAGTTTGTGGTGTGATATTATGCTTGTGACACAAAATAAACAGCTCACTAAATGGCAGCGTCATCGACAGCACAGTGTTTTTGTGGCCTTTTTTAGAGCCCGTCCCTGATGCTGATCCGAAAGGTTTTTGTAGCAAAGATATTCAGGATTTTTTTATCCGTTTGTTGTCTGAGTCTTTTGTCCTGAGACGGAGTCTGATTGCAGGGAGAAAAATATTTAGATTTATCAACTAAATTACGCGTCTACAAGAACTTAAATATAGTGGTTTGGTTCCCGAAAATTGTTTCAGACCAACCATAAAATTATACGTTGCCGCATAATGAGTTGGCAAAAGCACAACATTCAAATCTTTCTGCTTATTTTTTTTTAAATTTTTTTTTTTAATTACAATTCACGTTTTACTTGTTCATTTTAGAAATAAATGTGGCCTGAACAGAATGCGAGGTCCAGTCGAGCATCAGTGATATTTGAGAACTATCTATTCAATAGAATGAATAATGTGGACTAGGAAAAAATAGCACAATCTAAGAGCTGTTGCATTCTTTTAGCAATAAACAGTTGAGAAATCTTCTACAGCCAAATCAACTTCACATAAACTAGTTTGTTTGAAGTTATCGACGTTGATTAAGCAAAATTATGGGTTCAACCAAAAATCTGTGATATGGAAGAGCCAACCATACGAATTGGCTGTCAAACAGTGGTCATATTACCTCTTATTTACAACTTCTATCTTAACCTCTCCTTGATGCCGGCTGGGATGCGAGTAACCTAAGCGGAGATCGGATACCAAACCCCGGTGGATGCTTTGGTCGCATGCAGACTGAGAAGGTCAGAGGTCAGGGGCTGCGTGCAACAACAACCGAGCGTCTGTTCTCCAGGTCAGGGGCGGCTCAAACAGCGTCTGTCACGCAGCGAGTTGCTTAACACGTTCGTCGCCACGCTCATTTTGGTAGTTTTACTAGCCGGGCCCAAAGATATTTTCAGAGAGAGAAAGCAAAGAGGGAGAACTCCCATATATGAAACGTGTGGCGAAGCTGAGCGGTAAACTTAAGTAAGAGAGCGTCACACGCTTTTTGATGTGACGGGGCCCCCCAGGAAATACACCCGTCACCCGAATATGGGTGCCGTGGCGACGAATGTGTTTATTTATAAAATTCGACTCCCTCCAGCTAAATCCAAGATGGCAGCCCTATCACTGGATAGGGCCCTTAGGCTAACCACCTACTGCTCCCGATTTATCAAATTGTTACGGAATCCGAAAGAAATGACCGACCTGGAACTTTGGCGAAGATTTTTAGCATGAAATCACGGACACAAATTGGAACTTGGAACGTTTTAACCCTTGCCCAACAAGGCAAGCTGGCTCAACTTGCTAGAGAAGCTAGCCGCCTCAAGCTAGAGATATTGGGACTGAGCGAAGTCCGTTGGCCTAACGCTGGAGAACACAAGACAAAGTCCGGGCAAGTACTGCTCTACTCTGGCATACGAGGAGAACACGCTACTCGGGAACAAGGAGTTGGTTTCCTTTTAAGCCCGCAGGCCCATGCGGCCCTTATAAGATGGGAACAGGTAAACGAAAGAATCGTAGCCAGATTTAGAACACAGGATAGAAACCTAACAATGGTCCAGTGTTATGCGCCAACTAACGTTCCCGATTTGCAGGAGAAAAAGCAGTTTTACAGCCAACTGAACAGCGTGGTTGAGAAAATTCCGAAGGGTGACATTCAAATCCATTTGAGCGACTTCAACGCAAAAATTGGCTCCGACAATCGGGACATTGAGTGCCTCATGAGCCGACATGGCCTAGGATAGATGAGCGAAAACAGAGAGCTTTTTGTTGAATTCTTTATTAAGTAACTGATAAAGATACTTCACAGACAATATCTCGGAATTACACCACCTTTCTCTGATCGAACCAGCTTCAGTCGTCTCGGAAAGTCGTCGCAGGTCTCGTATAATCTTTTTCAGCCTTGGAGTTCTCACAGACCTTGGTCGTCCAGATCGTGCCTTGTCCTCGGTGTCTCCAGTCTCTAGGTACCGATTTATGGTCCGGTAGACGATTTTTCGGTTGAATCCGAGCGGTTTTAGGTGTTTGAATATGTTTCCGGGTTTGTACCCCCTCCCATATTCAGCGCTAACAGCCAAGGTTGCCGAAATCACAGAAAAATCTATAATTTCACAGAATTTTGAGCCAATTTTCATCACAGAATCTGTGTCACAGAACACAGAATTTTGAAAATATTCACAGAATTCACAGATTTTTTAAATTGAGGACGTTTTTTTCAAAATTAATTTTTTTATGTCAATATAAATTATGGATGATTATCATTGAATTGGAAAATTATGATAAAATTTGTAATGTTAATTGATTTTTCCTAAGTAAAATGTAAAAAGATGCAATTCGACATGACTTTTGCCGGAAATTAATGGAAAAAGCATCACAGAAATCCATCATAGAATTTTTGGGTAAAATCACAGAAAGTCAGAATTTTTTTTCGTCAGAACACAGATTTTTTTTCGGCAACCTTGCTAACAGCTGCTCTTAACTCTACCATGGCTCACAACTCAATGTAAACAAACTGACCAGAAACGAAACTCTGCCACTTTGGGCAGTAAAGTTAGCCCTTTCATTTTACATATATAAATGTCACCAGAGAGATACAACGTGTAGGCTATAGGCGACCCCAAAAAAAGTGTGACCGGACTTTTTTGTCACCCTGTATAACAACAACATGGTGATCAGTGGATCGCTCTTTCCCCATCGACCAGCACATTAGGTCACTTGGGTATCCCGAGACGGCCGAACAGAAAATCAAATTGACCACATCTGCATCAGCCGAAAATGGAGAAGGAGCCTTCTTGAAGTCCGCAACAAACGAAGCGCAGACATTGCATCTGACCATCCCCTCGTCCTTGGCGAGATACGACTGAGAGTTGCGTGTGTCAAATGCGAAGAGATAGTCGGGTTTCGATACGACGTACGCACACCGGTTGGAAAATCCAGAGGTGAAAAGGTTGAACAGCTAGAATCCCGAGCCTCGGAATTGCCGACAGACAGAACAGTCGAAGAACAGTGGTGTGGAATCAAGAATGCCTTTATCACGATGAGCCATGGTAGGTACTTTCTGTAAAGTTCGTGCAAGAAGAAGTGAATTAATGTCGGATGAAATTTGAAGGATGATCGATGATTGGAGAAAGGCGAAAGTGGAAATTGAGCAGGCATGTAGCCACCCGCTAACGATATGCGAAGCTAGAAAAGGCAGTTAAACGAGCTTGTAGACGAGACAAGAGAGTCTGGACGAACTCGCTAGCCGAAGAGGGAGAAAAAGCCGACATTTGGGATACTGCAACATTCCCGGCCGACTGGATGCAGGTTATCCTCGTGAAGGTCCCGAAGAAAGGAGACCTGACAGATTGCGGTAACTGGCGTGGCATAACGTTGATCTGTACAACCTTCAAAGTACTCTGCAAAGTGATCCTGAACAGGATGCAGGAGAAAATCGACGCTACACTCCGACAGCAACAAGCTGGATTCTAATCCGGACGATCTTGTGTGGACCACATCACAACGCTACGAATCATGCTGGACCAAATCAACGAATTCCAGGACTCTGCTGCCGAAAGATGAGAACAAGATTTGCAGAGAGGCACTTGAATGGGATCTAGTAGGACATCGAGGGAGAGACAGGTAGAGAAACTCGTGGCGGCGAAGCCTAGCCGCCGAAATCCGAACTGTCGACGAGAGTCTTGACTGGTACCAAGTGAAGACGCTGTCTCCGGATCGTCAACAGTGGAGGTCTTTTACCACGGCCCTATGCACCGGAGGATCGACTTAAGTAAGTATGTAAGAATAGTTTCGTTTCGGCAAAATTTCTTATAAAGGATTTATGTTTGTTTCTATTGCATTGGAAAAATTGGACAAAATATTTTCTTCATTTGGTATAAGAAAACTTTGCAGATAGGAAAAACGTATTTTAAGTTCTGAAAGTGTATAATAACATCAAAATATAGGTGGCCCAAGATACCCCACAAAATGTGGCCTATGATTCCCCACAAGCTATGATTAGCAAATTGGTTGCGTTTGTGTGACTCATTGATGTTTCATCAAAAATTCCTTTTCCACGTGAAAGAACATGACACAACTGAAATCATAAACGTATGAGCATATTTTTGTTATGAATTTTAGGTTCCCCATCGTTGCAATTTGCGGGAGCTTCTTTAATTATACAAGTAAATTTTTTTAAGGCTCGATAAATAAAAGAAGCATATGATGTGTAAAAAAGTCAACAACATATATAAAAATATGCTTGCGAAATTATTTTATCTCAACTCACATCTGAGATATCCAGAGTTGCCCACGTTACCCCACTCTCTCCCACATTGCTATATTTTTGCATAAAATTCAACAAATGTGACCGATTAAAATTTTTATGTTTTTTAGGGAGTGATCCCAAACTTAGACCAGCAACTTATTTTACAATATAAAATAAGAAATTTTTCACTTTTTAAACGATTTTTGATTGAAAGTGGTCAACTGTAGTTTGCATGGAATAAATTTGAAAGTTCAAAAAAAGTTTTTTTAACTAATTTTAATCAATCTGTTATCACGTTTTCACTTTGGATTTTTTTTCTGATTACAAAATGCCTTCGGTCTAAAAAGTTTAGGGTCGCTTGAATTCGTTTATGCCTAAACTGTCGACTTCACTTAAAAAATGTAAGGTGCTTAGAATTTTTATATATCTAAGTGCATATACTTAATAACACTTGTATACATTCAAAATTCAAAATTCAACACTCAAATCCGTTCCCAGCAATGAAAAAAAACGTTCGGAGCCATTAGCAAACACTTTGCA
This sequence comes from Uranotaenia lowii, assembly GCF_029784155.1. Taxonomy (NCBI): domain Eukaryota; kingdom Metazoa; phylum Arthropoda; class Insecta; order Diptera; family Culicidae; genus Uranotaenia; species Uranotaenia lowii. Next base: position 120,886,127 of record NC_073691.1, read on the forward strand.
TCGAAATACATACATCACCCTGACGCGTCTCGTCGTGATTCATCATTTGACTGAATGTTACTGCCAATTCTGCAGTCCGAGCTGAAATATTCATCTCATCCGCATTTGATTTGGAAACCGTTTCTCGTAACGTGGGAAACACGCTTGAGGTGGATGAAAATCGTGAAAATCGGTGTTGTTCTCGGCAGCGTTATGGCTAGCAATAGCAATAAAACAGAATCACGCGCGTGGAAAACTTTTACCTTTACCCGGAATCCGTCACTCACCTGTTTCTCTTCGGAACAGCGCTATAGAATTTCCTCCGATCGACATTAAGCCACCCACAATTAGCTCGGGCTCCAAGCCAGGGCATCGAAATAACCAAAAGCGGAGGTATCATTGGCTGGATGTGGCTGATGTGCACAATTAAGCGCCCATCCATGAGCCAGCCCGCAAATGCCTCGTCTCGTAACAAAGTGTAGGAAAATCGATCCCGCACGCAATGTGGTTTTTTCCCTGGCCAGCAACCAACAAACGGCAAACAGGAAGCGAGCTCATTTTCCAAATGAAAAATCATCATCATCATCATTGTGAGCAAGCGATTTTTTTCCTTTTTTCTATGTGCGGGCTTCCTATTCAATCGGACAACAAACAATCACCTGCGCTCCATAGAAGGAAAAGCTTTATTTTGGTTGCTGGCACACGCTACTGGAACAGGATGCTTTCAATTTGGAGTTCGGAGTGAGATTTTTTTTCCGTTCCTCCCATTTCCTACTTACTTCAAATTCACCTGGCAAGGTTGGTCGATTCAAATCCACCCACACCACGATTGCTTGCAACAGTCCCTCTCACAAAGACCAAAAGAATCTGGCGAGGTTGTGAAGGCGTCCAACTATGGCGTTTGCTTAATGGTGCTGAAATTGCGGCTTACAAACTCGACGATTGGTCATTTTGCCGACAATTGTCCGCCCTCGCAATGAACCCGTCACATTTATGGGTACCTACCCTATAACATTGAATTGAGCTCGTGAGGCTGCATTAAGAGAGTTGCTGCCTGACCAGGGGAATTAAATCTTGGAGCTAGGTTGATGAGGTGTGTACAAATGGAAAGGTTCGTTGGTTTTAACAGCATGGAAACGCACTATTTTCTGTTTTTTTATGAGAATCTTTCGGGAATTAATATTGATTTCCTCTTACTTTCGTTCATTGTTTTCCTCTATGACCAAAAACGATTTTGGTTTCATGAAACACTTTTCAACTTCAAAGGCTTCTGAATACCTAATATCCACAGATAATCATACCGCTTGTACACCACAAGTTTTAAGGTTGATGGGACATCGAATTAAAGAAGTCAGGAACATTTTTGGTTTCACCAGTTATATTTAAATCTACAAAAACATGCGACTTTACCCTACTAGGCAAAATGGGTGTGCTGGAACAAACTTAGTTTTTAATGAAAAATAAAAAAAAAGATGTTTGAAAATTCATAGTTTTTTTTATATATTTGTGAATGACGTTTAAAGCACCAACTACAGTAGTTTTTTTGTTTCGTTAGAATCGCATTTAACATTTTTCTTTAAAAAATGTTTTACAAGAAAAAAGTATAAGGGTGTTGCATACATTTAGGGGTTAAAAAATACTACAAAAAAGTTTACTTGCTGAAATTGTGAAAATTAATGATTGGATGGATGAAATTTGGAAATTTTCAAACTCGTGATGCAAAACAATAATGTTCCAGCATATGGAATCGAGATTTAAAAGGTAAATCTTTGATTTGCATTTTGATGCAATTTAGCCAATACTGGCAATATTTTATAAAAAAAAACTAGCTGATCCCATACGAACTCCGTTTCGCTTTGAACTTTGAATATGCCATTAACAGTTTGTATGAAAGTCAATTGCCATAAATTTTCCAGATGCACTTCCGAATTCATTGTTAAGTAATAATTGAAAAATAATTAAACGATTACTTTTTCTGTCGTCTGCTACTAAATTTGGAATCAGGAATCAATTGACCGTGCCAAAAAAACCCCGTGTATAAATTTTGACTCGATCGTTGCATAACAACGCTATTAATGCCAAAAAGTTAAACCCCTTTCGGTGGCCTCTTATACAATCTTTGATATCTGAAATTTGATTGCCCTTCCCTCAAACTCGTGTGTGCAACTTTTCGAAGCAATCCATTGCATAATAACGTCAATATCGCTAAAAACAGTGAAAAATTATTTAATATGGACGATTTCTTTCGACGACCTCTGAAAAAACATTTGACATCTGAAATCGATTGCCCGTCCCCGGATTTTACCGTGTGCAAATTTTCATTACAATCCGATGTCAAATATCGACGATATTGCAAAAATTTAGAAAGGTTAATATGGACGACCCTCTTTGCCGGCCCCTTACGCTGAATTTAATACCGGAAATCCATTGCTCGTTCCTCAAAACTCTCGTGTACCAATTTTCGTCTGAATCCGATGTATAATAACGACAATATCGCATTAACAGTGAATAGCTAATATGGACGACCCCCTTGGCCGACCCCTGTTTTTAAGTTGGATAAGTGAAATCAATTGTTTGTCCCTAATAATACCTATGTGCAAATTTTCATCAAAATCAGATGAATAAAAACGTCAATTTTACCAAGATATTGAAAAGTTGATGTGGACGACCCCTTTTGCCGGCCCTTACACTGAATTTGATACCTCAAATCGATTGCACGTCACTCCAAACTATCGTTTACCAATTTTCATCTGAATACGATGTATAATAACGTCAATATCGCAAAAACAGCAAACAGTCAATATGGACGACCCCTTTGGCTGACCCCTTACACAAAATTTATCACCTGAAATCGATTGCTTGTTTTTCAAAACTCTCATGTGCAAATTTTTAACATAATCCGACGAAAAATAACGTCAATATCGCGAAAACAATATTTGTCTTGTATGGACGACCCCCTTCAGAAGGGGTCAGCCAAAAATCTGAAAACATTTTTCATCCTTCCTGGTCCTAATGAGCATCCATGCCAAATTTCAGACCTCTAGCTCTTAAGACGGCTGAGTCTATAGAGGACAAACAAACAAACAAACAAACATACAGAAATTGCTTTTTATATATATAGATTATTTAAAAAAAGTGGTGATTGTCCGAAAAATATTTAACATCAACAGTGTTGGTATGGGATAATATAAGCAACGTAAAGTTTGTAGGATATCACCTAGGCCAATTCGTCATACTGGTTAAAGTTTATATGGCATCGAAAAATGTAAAAACTTGTATATCTATTGCTCGATTTTTTTAAATATTCTATGAGAATCAAAACCTTTTGAAAGCTATCTCACTATGTGAGAAACTATGTCATCATCATTTTGTTATCATTAAATAATGACTTTATAACATTGTATCAAAATAAAATCTAAATAAGTTTTGTGGTATACAAATGTTGCATATAACCATTCTTTTGCATGGTGTTAATAGCCCTTTTCATCCTTTTTTTTTAATTTTACAAAAAGTCTTTAAACATGGTTTACCCAAAATCGGCGAAATTCACCAGAAACTCAATTGCTCCAAACTAAAGTTTTGGAAAAGGTACAATGGCCGAAAGAATCAACTTCATAATCATTAAAATCAATTTTCTTCAAAAAAAAAAAAAAAAAAAACAAACAAGAAATTAAATTTGCTTTTACATAGCTGAACACTGTTTGACTGAATCCCTCATAGATTTTATGAAACATTCTACATTGATTTATACAAGTTTTGCAAGTTTTGAAGATGACAATTTGGATGGGGTAACTTGGATCACTTGTTGGATTAATTTTCTCATACAAGGGGGAGAATAATCCCTGGGGATACTTGATTCCTTCGCTATATCTCGAAATCGGAATGTCTAGTAAAGATCAAATGTTCTAGAAAAATGTAGAAATAGAACAAAAAAACAATGCAGTTATCTCAACAAATTTTCAAAAAAATGAATTTTGAGTTATTGAACTTTGTTTGAAAAATTTAACAAAATGTGACTTTAAGATCTCAAAATAACAATATTTATTCCAGAATAACAATAGTTAAAATTCAGTACGAACTTTACAATGCCATATTTTCAAAGCCATAATAAATTCTCAATATTTTTTATGTAAAAGGACTCAAAAACTGTTTTTATCCAAAACATAGAAAATTGCGCCTTAAAGTATGCAATGGCATAAGAATAGAAGACAAATGTTCAGAATTCTCTTTGTCTGACACTAACAAACTGTGATATGAGAACAAATGGCCAAAAATACTCAACGGGCCTATTATCATTGATTTTTGCTTGATTTTTGCCAAGGGTTAGGTTCATCTATGAGTTCATGTATCGTTCGAACTTTTGGAGCATATAAACTTGAAATTATACGCTGTTAGAAAATGACGGCGAGTTGCTAATTTTTTCCAGAAAAAAATGATGAAACAAGAAAAAGGTATCAAGTGTCCCCATTCTCCCCTATTCCAGAGAGATTTTTTTTGTAACACCCTAAGGTTATAAAACGCTATCTATAGTAAAAAGTTTTTAAAATAATCGTTTATGGAAATAAATTGGGAAACGTCTCAATTTGATTCAATGAATTCTTAGCATCGAAGGAGTTTTAATGTTTTTTTTCTCTTCTTCTTCTCCTTCTTCTTATTTTTTTTGAAAGGATTTCTAGTGAATTTTAACATCCAACAGTACAATTTCTTAATTTTTATCGTTTTTGATAAATTTTTAGGGTGCCTTTAATTTTCAAAGCATAAAAACGTCAATTGAGCAGATGTTTTTTTAAGTTTTCCAAGCAAAATTTCGATCTTTTTATGACCATTCCATTACGATTACAAAAAGGACACTTAGCCGATGATGTGAGTCATATAGACCCGGATAGTGTTTGGTACAAAAGCGCTAATCCGCTATTCGCTAGTTAGTCCGCTAACTTTCTGTTAGCGGTTTAATTTTGTCGCTAAGTTTTGATTGATTTACCGAATCAAATAGTTCCGCTATTTTTTGGTTTCGTTAATTTCAGACCACTAACTCCCATATATTAGTATCAATCTCTCGAATTATAAGTGATAGAATAAACTTTTTTCATTAATTAAGTTAAGGTGACATTGGGCATCATTCTGATTGCTTATTTGAATTCATTGGAGAAATGCGTACCCGAGTTAGAGAAAATGTGTATTTAGTGCCATTTTAGTTTACTTTTGACAATGCTCTATCAAGATTGAAAAAGAATGTTTGCAACAAAATTGCTTTTGTCTACTTTGCACAAAACCGGTAAATCGAGTAAATTTTTAACCAAAATTTAAATTAAAAAAAAAGATATAGCTCCCATCTTCCATATTTTGTTCTTTTGCTATTGTTTGAAAATTCGGTTGTTTTTATATGTAGAACACAAAAACACAAAGACAAAACTCCTATCTTTGACAGTTTTGATTTTGCTCATAAATTTTTATGAAATTTCGATCAATTCATCTAATTTTAAATTAAATACGTTAAATTTTATTTCATCCTGTTGGGGAGTTCTAAAAATCGAAGGGGGAAGGGCGTGACTAAAGAAGAATTTGATTTTTGTTGCAGCCTTAATGTTGGTCAACAATTAGCGAATAGCGATAAGCGCATTAAGCACAAAGCGATAACTTCTTAGGCACATATAGCGTATTTAATTAGCGATAGCTAACTTTGTATGAGTAAGCGATTAAATGAGCGGCGCTAATTTGTCAGTTACTATTTTGGCTGTATCGTCAAAACTACTGATCTGATGTTTGAAAATTTTACCATTTTAATATCGTGTATATGTTCAATATTTGTTTAGAAAGGAAAAAAATGTATTATAATTTTGGTAGCGTTTAAAAATCGAGTCGAAAAACAAAATGATCGAAAAATGGTAACGTTTTTGAACAATGGCTGTAGCCGTTCCGTTTATATTAATGAAATTTAACTATGACAGCTTAAATAAAGCTGATTTAATTTTTATTTAAAGTAGAAAAAAGTTTTCTGTTTTAAATCCCATAGGTCATAAATGGAAATTAAATGGAAAACTGAAAAATCAGTATTTGTTTGGAAAACCATTGTTTTTTTCTGATTCATCAGCTTATATTTTTAAAACTGAGCTGGTGAAAGAGTTTTTTTTTCATTAAAAAATCAGAACCAACGGAAACTAATAAATTTTAGTTTATTTGTGGTATTTTTATCACATTAAGAACTGGAAAACCATATAACGAAAGATTTCAAAGATTTGTCATGTTATATTCTAACATAAAATGGACAAATGTGTAAATTTAAAGTCCTTGAATTAATCGTTGTGTCGTATTTGATTTTTTTATAATGTTATTTTTATAATAAAAATTTATTGTTCTGAGTGTAGCGAATATCTTATAGCAAAAATCGATACACTTCACATTTGGTCCTAAGTATGTTAAAATCCTATGATTTAATATTTAAATTGATAGCCCCTTCAGTCATCATAACAAATGTTTCACTTTCGGATAAAAAAGAAGCTCGAATAGCCGGAGCTTAAATAGATCAGCGGGGTTGTACCTTCTTCAGATTTGGAGGTGATAAATCCTTTAATTTTTTTCGCATCGCCCTTTGAAGCTTCTACTCCTATCACGTTTCATATGAGTGGCAATTTTTTGGCTTTTTGAAGGTACGTTACCAGGTTTATTATTTTGCGGAATTAGTGGGCACCATGTTCATACAAGATCCATGTTTTACCGATGATATGCAAAACCTTTGCAAGAAGATAGGGTTTTCAATATATTTCGTGTAATAAGAGGTTTACCTGATTCAAAGTGGTCCTTTCCCGACTACCTTCAAATATATATTTTTTTGCTTTGCAACACCTTCCAAAACCAATGATATTTTTGGATTAATTTGTTTGTATCAAATTTGGTTCCATTTGCTCGATAAGTTGAGTATGTAGGGAACTAGCCTCCCCCTATCTTATCTTAGTTATGCGAAAAAAATATGGGCACCTCCCTCCCCCTTTCTATCCCGTGAGCGGAATCAAATCACCAAATATTTCTTGTAGCTAAATATTTTCCATTCTCATTTTTTTTTCATTTGCTCAATAAGATCTGGAGTTATGCCAACAATTGAGTAGGAGCTAACCTGCCATCTTTCTATCGACTCAGTGAAAGGAGGAATGGGCCTCAATTAAATGTTGTTAGTAAAACATTTTGTACTGAAATACCATTTACTGCCAAATTTGGCTCAATTTGCACGATTAGTTTTAAAGTTATCCATTGGAAAGAGGGAGTTGTCTCAGCAAAGTATTTTTACTCAAAAATACTCTCATGCTAAATTAAATAGGCGTTGTTTGTCAAAAAAAGGAATAGATACATTTTATAGAAGACTAGCTGATCCCGTACGAACTTCGTTTCGCAAGCAATTATAAAAATGTGATAAAATAAGATGATGTTTTTCAAACAAAGTAAAATATTATCTACTCTGAAAAAATGTACCTTTTCATTAACATTCTTATTGAAAAGTTAGAAAACTACCCCTATGAATAAAACGTACATATCTGTTTCTTTCCCAAACCCGTTCTTCAATTCGAACGATAACCCGTATAATATCCATAAATGTCGCGAAAACTGTTACTGGTT